>NC_135237.1:525013034-525313034 GCF_051348905.1 Ranitomeya variabilis | reverse complement strand
GATAACTGAGAACTAGAACAGAGCGACTCGGGTGAGTTCCGTCCAGTCTGTAGGATACAGGAGTCTCCAGTTTTACACTGTGCATCGAGCGTTCAGACAAGACTGGGTGTCTCCAACTTGTCTGCAGTAGACAAAACATTACCAGTGTCTACCATAGGATGTAGGTCATAGAACACTTTTACTAATACTATATTTAGATCCTGACCTAGTACAGACTAACACATGGATTATAACTTCAGCAGTTTCATAATTTTGACCCAAATACTGAGATTTCATTTCCAATCAGTCTTACTGGAGAAAAAAATATGTAAGTGGTGTGAAACATCTACGCTAAGCAAATCTAAAACATGGAAAAGCACCCACATACTCTTTATAATCTACTACTGCCCTAAAAGAGTAGCTTGCTTAGCTATTTTGCCCTCAGATTTATGGCATGGACATCTTCCATCAACTGCTACAAAGAGAAAATGCTGGTGGACCCAATTAAAGAGGGGGGGGGGGGTGAACTTGGACCACTCCTGACCACCTACTGTAGCCAGAAACAGGAGAGGTGTACGGCTCCTTCTACAGGAGAAATAAAACTAAGGCAGGAAATCCCAAGGGAGACAGCTGACAACTTGCCATCTCCTTCAGGCTGAAATGGGTCTCCACATGTCCATTATAGCATTATAGGAACATATTTTTCTTCACAGAGGGGATGTAGACGGTGAGGAGTGTATGCACTCATATCAATAGTGGCTGCATGCAACATTCCTAAAAAGCGTTGGGTTATTTCTATACATTCCTGTCCCTTTTGTCATGTAAGCAATTGGCATCATTACTTCATAGCCTAAAAGGTAATTCTCATGACTGGCTTCTTGGACCTACTAGACAACCCATTTTCCCATTTAAAATGGTGTTATAGCATAAGTGGAAGTACTGACCTTGGCAAGCAAAGTTTGTAATGGAGACCCTCAAGAGAGCTAAACCCTGGGCTTTTCTTATAATCAGATAATAAGGATCCACCAGCAGATTTCCACTTTTGCCAATGATACCACCACCATTTATGGCACACGCCAGTAAATTTCGGCCATAGTCACGATCCTTTTAGAAGCCACAACCTCTCCCATTCTCCGGCCTTCCATGTCCCATTTACCTCCTCCCTGAATGAAGAAACTTCACAGAAAAGCTGGTATCTGGTGGATTTTAAGCAGGATGAATGGGGCCCAGGAGATTTGCTGATCTTCTGGGAGGCCGGGAGGTCTCCCCTTATTCTGGGAACTTTAAAAACATTCTGGGATAGTTGGAAAGTAAGAATATTATTAAAAAAAATTGTGCTTACATACCTGGAACATACACCACCAGGCCTGGAAGTTTCCCCAGCAGATGTTACTGGTGTCCACAGGAACGCTATCAACGCTCACTCTCACCATGTAACTATCTGCCGGCATGGGTCTGCAACACAGGAAAATAGTGTTTAAAGGCAACTTGTCACCTCAGAAAATTCTCTTTACCTGCAGATTTAGTGTTAATCTGCAAGTAGATTGCGTTACAATGCTGCCTGGTCATCTCACTGAAAGTGCGGCTACTGTGGGAAAATCAACTTATTTCCCCCCTGGGTGCCACTGGCTCTTCATTATGGGGGCATGCACGGAGCGAGGCTATGGTCACCCCTCACTATGCTCTGTGTAGAGCGAGCTGTCAGTCAAAGTGCTGGGTTATGTTTACAGACGAGCGGTGACTGTAGCCCCTCCATGCGCTCCCCCATGACTGGAAGCTGGTGGCTTTTGAGGAAATAAATTAATTTTACAATGGTAGCTGCACTTCCAGTGACATATTCGGCCAGCCATATAACTCTATATATCTGCAGATTGACTCTATCTCTGCAGGCGTATAGCTCCACACATGGCCACTGCTGGCTGTGGTATATACAACAGGCGGCATTCGTTTCTAACAGTAGTGACTCGAGCTGGCTCCAATCACTGCTGCTAACCCCTTAAATGCCGCCGTCAATCTCTTCCTATTCAGTGCAGCCATTGCCCCCTTATGATTCTGTTGTGGGGTGCCACTCGAGTTACCAACCCAAAGGGAGGCCATTCATAGGAAACCATGTTTCCTTATCCATTGCAAAATGAACACAAGTTCAAGTCTGCTAAAGATGCAAAATAATAAAATAAAAAAAAATGTTTTTAAGTAACATAAAAAAATAAGAAAATTCAAATCGCCCTGGTTTTAATAATGAGGAAATACAAAAAATAAACATATTTGTTATCACTGCATTCATAAAAGTCTGATATATAAAAATATACATTTATATGCCGTAAAGCAAAAAAAATAAAGAATTCAAAATTCTAGAAATGCCATTTTTCTGTCATTGAGCCTCCCTCAATAACATATGTGCCACATATGTGCTCACCTGACAAATAACAAGCCCTCTTACAGCTCCATTAACAGAAAAAAAGCTAAGTGGGTCCTCAAACGGTGACACCAACATTTTTTTTTTTTTTTTACAAATTTCGGAATATTTGTTTTCACCAATTAAATACAATATAAAAATAATAAACCAAACTTTGCCAGTGTGGTTTGGTATCCCAATAATTGCACTTCCCATTTTCCAGTACATTATATGGTAAATTGATTGGTGTCATTCAAAACTATAAAGCCACATTCACACGTTCAGTATTTGATCATTATTTTCCATCAGTATTTGTAAGCCAAAACCAGGAGAAAGTATCATAGAAACACGTCACCACTCACCACGTCTGAATTTTTCACCCACTCCTGGTTTTGGCTTACAACTTAAGTACTGAGGTAAAAAAACTCACCAAATGCTGAACATATAAATGTGGCCTAACGCATTCCACAAAAAAAACAAGCCCTCATGTCTAGAGGGTATTGAAAAATGGACAAGTACAAATGGAGGTCATGAAGGTTTTAAAAGCAGATGATAGTTGGGTAGCCTTGTTGGAGTGTTCACCCTTGGGCGTCAAGTTGCACCACTTAATAAAACTAAATAAATCCAAAGGCTACCACCACCAATTTTAGGCACAGGCAAAACCAAATTTGGGAGCAAGTAGTGAAAGTAGTGGATATATTCACTAAGAATCTGATGTGGAACCAGCAAATGCAGGTTCTAGGTGCAGGTCAGAGGGCACATACCTGGTGTAGCAGGTGATCTGTGTGGCATGACTGGCATCTTTCTCTACATCACACGGGATTGAAAGGGTCGATGAAACAAGCTGGACGCTGTTCCCCAGATTGTCATTTCCATCTCCATAATTAAATTGATTGGCATCTGCAAAACCTGAAGAGAGGAAAAGATGAGACTGTTCACGTTATTGGCCATAACTGACAAGCCCAGTGCCTCAATGTTGAAGTGAAACCACCAAGCTTCGTGCCAGACTATAATGTATAACAGATAAGCTAGTATCCTCTCGGAGATCGGAATCGTTATACTGCATAGCCTCACATAGAATCTTGAGTAAGGGATAGAACAGTTTCCACGACTGAACTACTGATGGCCAATCATTAATATAGCTCATCAATATAAGATCGGTGGAGGGTCGACAATTCCACCAATCTGCGGAAAACTGCTGCCCATAATCGTTGTGTGGGGTGGAATGAGTGGATCTAAACCACAGTTCTTGGCAGAGGCCAGATGTTGCATTTTTTTAGCTGATCGGTAGGTGTCAGACTCCATACCATCCTCATAGTGGCCGGCATACATCCCCACTGTGGCCACCATAGTTGAATTTCTGAAGGATCCTTTGCCACAGATACTGTACGACATGCTCTGAACATGCAGTAGTTTTGTGGTCACATATAGTACAAGCCCTGGCAAAAATTATGGAATCACCGGCCTTGGAGGATGTTCATTCAGTTGTTTAATTTTTTAGAAAAAAAGCAGATTACAGACATGGCACAAAACTAAAGTCATTTCAAATGACAACTTTAAGGCTTTAATAAACACTAAAAGAAATCAGCAACAAAAAATGTGGTAGTCAGTAATGGTTACTTTTTTAGAACAAGCAGCGGGAAACAATTATGGAATCACTCAATTCTGATGAAAAAATTATGGAATTATGAAAAACAAGCAAACAAAAAAACACTCCAAAACATCACTAACATTTTTTTGCACCACCTCTGGCTTTTATAACAGCTTGCAGTCTCTGAGGCATGGACTTAATGAGTGTCACACAGAACTCTTCATCAATCTGGCTCCAACTTTCTCTGATTGCTGTTGCCAGATCAGCTTTGCAGGTTGGAGCCTTGTCATGGACCATTTTTTTCAACTTCCTCCAAAGATTTTCAATTGGATTGAGATCCGGACTATTTGCAGGCCATGACATTGACCTTATGTGTTTATTTTCAAGGAATGTTGGCACAGTTTTTGCTCTATGGCAGGACGCATTGTCATCTTGAAAAAAGATTTCATCATCCCCAAACATCCTTTCAATTGATGGGATAAGAAAAGTGTCCAAAATATCAACACAAACTTGTGCATTTATTGAAGATGTAATGACAGCCATCTCCCCGGTGCCTTTACCTGACATGCAGCCCCATATCATCAATGACTGTGGAAATTTGCATGTTCTCGTCAGGCAGTCATCTTTATAAATCTCATTGGAATGGCACCAAACAAAAGTTCCAGCATCATCACCTTGCCCAATGCAGATTCGCAAGTCATCACTGAATGACTTTCATCCAGTCATCAATAGTCCACGAGTGCTTTTCCTTAGCCCATTGTAATCTTGTTTTTTTCTGTTTAGGTGTTAATGATGGCTTTCGTTTAGCTTTTCTGTATGTAAATCCCATTTCCTTTAGGCGGTTTCTTACAGTTCGGTCACAGACGTTGACTCCAGTTTCCTCCCATTTGTTCCTCATTTGTTTTGTTGTGCATTTCCTGTTTTGGAGACATATTGCTTTAAGCTTCCGGTCTTGACGCTTTGATGTCTTCCTTGGTCTACCAGTATGTTTGCCTTTAACAACCTTCCAATGTTGTTTGTATTTGGTCCAGATTTTAGACACAGCTGACTGTGAGCAACCAACATCTTTTGTTTCAATTGACATCTCTCGTGTTGGAGCCATGATTCATGTCAGTCCACTTGGTGCAACAGCTCTCCAAGGTGTGATCACTCCTTTTTAGATGCAGAATAACGAGCAGATCTAATTTGATACAGGTGTTAGTTTTGGGAATTGAAATTTAGAGGGTGATTCCATAATTTTTTCCCACATAATTGAATGAGTACATAATTTTTTCCCGTCTGCTTGTAAAGTAACCATTACTGACTACAACATTTTTTGTTCTTGCATTTCTTTTAGTGTTTATTAAAGCCAGAAAGTTGCCATTTGAAATGACTTTAGTTTTGTGCCATGTCTGTGATCTCCTTTTTTTCTATAAAATTAAACAACTGAATGAACGTCCTCCAAGGCCGGTGATTCCATAATTTTTGCCAAAAGTTGTATATGTTGGAAAATGTTTGCTACGGATACACGACCCTTAAATAGGAAAAATACCAAAATAATAGCATAGATTGTTCTATATCCCTATCCTACAGACAGCCTCAAATTGTACAGAGCTCGCTCTACACACAAGGATTTTATTATACATGGGAGAGGAGAACTATTCCGGGGGTCAAGTCAACATTTTCATGGGCAGCAATGTTTGGACTCTCCTGTACTGGGATTTGGTGATTGTTTTTCAATAGTCTTTCATTCCTAAAAAATAATGTTACTTAAAAAAAAGAGCAAGAGTAAAGAAGTGTAATCAAATATAATACATGCAGCATGCAAAGTAACCACATCACACTGACACAGTCACCATTCAAAGCAAGGATGCAAAGCAAAAGGAGAGCTACGGTGTGGTTTCCTGTGATCTTTTTCCTGTGGAATTCATGATTGTAAAATCTCAACCTCACTCTGGACATTATATAATCATTTGGAGGATGGAAGGGGGACTGGTGCACAGAATTTTGTGCTAATATTTCAGACCTTACAGGTCAGGTGCTGGTTTAATACACAGGCTCAGAAGCTGAGCCCACATCATACCAGGCAGACTGTTATGATCCGGTGACCTAGGAGCCGCATGAGAGACTTTCTCAGGAGTAAGTGGTATCTGTACTGACCGCAAACCCTAAACTGACACCGCAACTAGAAGTAGCCGTGGGGTGTGCCTAACCCATCCTAGACACCTCGACACAGCCGGAGGACTAAATACCCCTATAGGTGGAAATGGGAATTCTATCTTGCCTCAGAGCAGAGCCCCAAAGGATATGCAGCCCCCCACAAATATTGACTGTGAGTATAAGAGGAAAGACACACGCAGGCAGAAAAACAGAATTTAGCAAAAGAGGCACTTCTAGCTAAATAGAAAAGGATAGGACAGAATTCTAAGCGGTCAGTATTAAAATCCTAAATATATCCACAGCAGAAAATACAAATATACTACATCTAACTAAAGACATAGCAAGTATATCTGCAACTCCTGAGAATCCAGCATGACTGAAAAATCCAAACAAAGTCTAAGCTGGACAAAAACACAAATGAATTGCACTGAATTACAAGCACACTGCATGTGTGCACAGAGACAAAAAAACAGACACTTATCTTAGCTGAATTGGCAGCAGAGCATGAGGAACCAGAGAGAGATGCAATCCCTCCAAGAACAATGGACAACTGGCCAGGAGTAATGGATCCTGCAAACCTAAATACCTAGTAGAACTGAAATCAGCAGAAACACATGCCCTGGATTACAACCCCAAGACAACTGCACTACCACTAACAACCACCGGAGGGAGCCCAAGAGCAGAATTCACAACAGCAGACGTCAACTGTGTTAAACCGCCAACATCTGACCTTAACAGGAGTGACCAGCACTAGCTCCTACTGTATATATATATATATATATATATATATATATATATATATATATATATATATACATATACCTTTTATCAATCTCCTTGGTAGTATTCTGCCATCTGGTGGCTACCCTTGGTATTGTAATCTTATGCAAATTATTTTGTGTTGCTCATCGGCCTCCCCTTGCTATCATTGTTCCTTGTTTTTACTATTAACTTTTAAATCTCCCCTCTGTAACAGTCTGTCACTGTAAATTTGTTTACTGTTAACGATATCTATAACCCTGTATGTAACCCCTTTTCACATGTACAGCACCATGGAATTAATGGTGCTATATAAATAATAATAATAATAATACATTCTATTTTTATTGTATAGTTGTGTATTTCAATAAAATATTTATTGTGTGTATATTTACGTTTTATCTGATGTTTATTTAAATTGGAGCAACACTTATATAATATAAAGAAAACATATATTAATCTCCAGTGATGTCACCACTATGTCTCCTGGCAGTCACATGACATTTTCATGTCTCATGACCACTGCAGCCAATCAATGGCTACTGATTTTCAACAGCCTTGCACAATTCCTTCAGAGCGAGCTCAAGTATACGGTAAACTACACTGATAGATAAGCCAGAAACTTGTGTGGTCACATAGAATGGCAGAAAGGAGCTGACTAGCCAAAGCCCTGACCTTAATGCAATTGAGATGCTGTGGCATGACCTTAAAAAAGGCGGTTTATGCTCAGACACCCTCAAACGTGGTTGAATTACAACAATTCTGCAAAGAAGACGGAACATTCCATGGAAAATTCTGCTTTTCTTTGATCGTTGCTTGTGCGATAGTAAATATTAGTTCTTATCAGGAGTGAGTCTTCTTTAAAGGGCGGCAATAGAAGGAGGGCTTCCTGTTCTAACGAATGTGCTACTACTTTCACTATCTGTTAGCTAGGCCTTATCTCTGCTTCCATATTGAGCCTGGAAAGAAGAGATGAATGTACAGAGACGAAATACATACGTCTGTTTTCCCATGATCGGAACGGAACGCCCTGTCCAGAATATCTATTAAAGAAACTTTGTTGGCAGGAATATGCAAAGTGAAGACCTCGTGTAAAGTGAAAATGACAACTTGATCTGTCCCACTTTTATCGCTCCCAACATACATATGAATGCTCAGTTTAGTCGAGCGTTCTTATATTTTCAATGGCCAGAGGGATTTAAGTGGTTGTCATACTCTTCATCATTTCTCCCCTAAAAATGAAAGGATTGGGAATTGAAGTTTCAACCTCCATTTCACGGGATAGTCTGGTGTACCCCATACACATCAGATTGTTGGCTGGTACAGCCGAAATGGTCAAGCTAAGTTGACTTTCATCCAATGTGGATGCCTTTAGATTTCCACCCCCAAAACAATTCTGCCTTTTCCTCAATAGCCTGCTTGCCCATCTCCAACACCCAAAACTTGCCACACATCTATAAGGATGTAGTAGTAGCACTCACCTTTAGGCCAAGACACCTACAACTGTGTAAAAAAGTGTTTGCCCCTTCCTGATTTCTTATTCTTTTGCATGTTTGTCACACTTAAATGTTTCAGATCATGAAACAAATAGAAATATTAGGAAAAAAAGTGATTGCCCCCTAAATTTAATAACTGGTTGGATCACCATTACCAGCAACATTTGTGATAACTGGCAATGAGACTTTTACAATGCTCTGGAGGAATTTTGTTGTAATTCAGCCATATTTGAGGGTGTCTGAGCATAAACCTCCTTTTGAAGGTCATGCCACAGCATCTCAATTTCATTACGGTCAGGACTTTGACTAGGCCACTCCAAAGTCTTAATTTTGTTTTTCTTAAGCCATTCAGAGATGGACTTGCTGGTGTGTTTGGGATCATTGTCCTGCTACATAATTCAAGTGCGATTCAGCTTGAGGTCACTAACAGTTGGCCGGACATTCTCCTTCAGGATTTTTTGGGTAGACAGCAGAACTCATGGTTCCATTTACCAAAGCAAGTCTTCCATGCCCTGAAGCAGCAAAACAGCCCCAGACCATCACACTACCACCACCATATTTTATTGTTGGTATAATGTTCTTTTTCTGAAATGCTGTGTTACTTCTACGCCACATGTAATGGGACATACACCTTCCAAAGAGTTCAACTTTTGTCTCGGCAGTCCACAGAGTATTCTCCCAAAAGTCATGGAGATCATCAAGATGTTTTCTGGTAAAACTGAGATGAGCCTTTATGCTCTTATAGCTCAGCAGTGGTTTTTGTCTTGGAACTATGCTATGCAAGCCATTCTTTTTTTATAGTGGAGTCATGATTACTGACCTGAACTGAGGCAAATAAGGCCTACAGTTCTTTGGATGTTGTTGTGGGGTCTTTTGTGACCTCTTGGATGTCGTCGCAGTGCTATTGGGGTAATTTTGGTTGGCCAGCCACTACTGGGAAGGTTCACATCTGTTCCATGTTTTCGCCATTTGTGGCTCTCACTGTGGTTCAATAGAGTCCAAATGCTTGAGAAATGGCTTTATAATCTTTTCCAGACTGATAGATGTGCAATAGTTTGTTTCTCATTTGTTCCAGAATTTCTTTGGATCGCAGCATGATGTGTAGCTTTTGAGGATCTTTTGGTCTACGTCACTTTGTTTGGCAGGTCCTATTTAAGTGATTTCTTGATTGAGAACAGGTGTGGCAGTAATCAGGCCTGGGTGTGGCTAGGCTATTTGAACTTAGTTTCCCAAAGATGTGATAAACCAAAGTTAATTTATGTTTTAAGAGGGGGGGGATAATCACTTGTTCACACAGAGCCCTGTAGGTTTGGATTTATTTTTCTCTTAATAATAAAGACCGTCATTTAAAACTGCATTTTATGTTTACTTGTGTTAACTTTGTCTAATATTTCACTTTGTTTGATGATCAGAAACATTTTGAAGTGTGACAAATGTGCAAAAGGATAGGAATACAAGAAGGGGACAAACACTTTTTCACACAACAGTATATAAAAAATAGGTGAGATGAGGGCATTGCTGTTGATTTTTCATTGGAAAATCTACAAATAACTCTTCTGCCCCAGTCTCCCCCATTCCAGTGCATGCAAATATCCAGTACAAGCTAGGGAAAGTCTCCCAAGTCATGTGTCCTCAGATCTGGAGCTTGGAAGGTCACCAACAAGCCACTTTTCTTGGCCAGTGATTGAGGGCCATGGTAGAAAATTGAACTTATGAATGCAATGGAGGAAAGACTTGCAACGTATTAGCAATACTCTGTCTTCAAACCGGGGTTGTGTACTAGTGAGTCAAAATGTCCTTACCCAAGGAATGATTTCTCAACTTGAGATAGCGGTGGACCCACGTTCCTCACCACCCCAGGACACCTAAAAGAGGCTAATCTTGTACCTATGAAAAGTATATAATAATATACATCCAAATTTATTTTGGCAAATGTCCTGTATGGATCCTGGGAAAATAAATGCATTTTTCCCTTGCAGATTGATTGATCTCTTATTTTCATTCAATAAGAGATAAGAATTGAGTGTCAGTTTATGGAAGGGCAATGTCCCTGAATGTCTCACCAACCAGACCACCACCACTTATTACCAGGTCTCAAGACACTCTGATGAAAAAACCCTTCAATTTTCCCATTGTGGTCAGTATATTTGGCGCAATATTCTCACCGTTTCCTTTGATGGTGATTCTTGTTGCTCCGTTAATGCTGCCATAAATTGGCATAATCTGCGAAACGATGACTTGTCCGCCTGCGAAGAAAATCAATGATAAGGAAATGGGTTTAGAGTGGAAAAAAACAGGCTGGACTTGTTTTACAGGGTTTTTTTATCTTTCTGTTTGATTGGAAGAGAATGTAACTTTTTTTTATTGTTTATTTCTGAAATTCCCCGTGAAGTGTTACAGAAAGGTCAACATTGCAAGATGGAAGGATGCAAGAAAGTCTTCCCACCTTTCCTACACAGGGCTGAGACAAACGCATCCACCCATGAGATCTGGGGCAGCACCCAACGCTGAATATGCTGTCCCACTGACCAAACCTTTACAGATACAGGATCTTACTCCTACTAGTCAAAATTGTGTAAAAAAATGTGTTAGGCCATTTGGCAGTCAGAGACCATGAGAATCGCATATATGATACTGCAGTATAAGGCGGCATTCACACACAGCAGTCATGCGGCAACTTTTAGCCACAGCAGCCCTGTGCCGCTGGGGTCTTTCCGCTGTTTCACTGCACAATCACTTAACCTTGGAGGAAATAAGCTGTTTCACTTACGAGATTGCCCAGCCGATCATAATGGCTGCCTGGTTTTATAGGTGAAACAGCTGTTTACCTATGAGGTTCAGTGTTGGGAAACAGTAAAAAAAAAGTAGCGTCATAGGTTAAAAGTTGCAGCATAACAGCTGTGTGTGAACGCAGCCTTAACGCCATTCCCCAGGAGAGGTGGGACATGGGCAGCACAGGCAGATATCAGGTCCAGTGTTGTATCGTTGAGTTAGCTTCTTGAAAATAAATAAGAAAAACAAAACCCTAAATGGCCATTACCACCTTAGACATTTTAGATGAAGGTACCTACTTTAGAAACCACATTTATCTCCAGTTAAAGTGTCCTCTAAACCCCAACCTGCTAGAGACAGAGGCCGGGGGGCTAGGTTGACCTTTACAGCATTGGATAGAAAAAGTTTCGAACATGCACATTCTCTTTAACATTATTTCTCCACCTGGATATGGAGGCAAGCAGTGGCCTCACTGGGTAAGTCAAGGGACCTGGAGTTTGGCGTGGCTCCCATAATTGTAACCCATAGTTATTAGACATTTATGGAACATCCCATAATTGTGTTAGGTGATTATACCCCCATTTTCCATAACATTATGATTGCTAGGAGCCTGACCTCTGGGACCCCCTTGCCAATTCATAGAAAAAGGCATGGCTGTCCATTTGATATTTCTCGTAGTCAGTATCACTCCCATTAACAGTGCAGGGAACTGAAATGCAGCTCTACTTAAAGAGAATCTGTCAGTAGGAACAACCCTCCTAAGGCCTCTTTCACATTTCCATCATTTAGGGGCCGTCGCAATGCGTTGGTCTGTGCAAAAAACATCCTGCAAAGTTGCCCGCAGGATGCGTTTTTTGCACATAGACTTGTATTACTGACGCATCCCAACGTATGGACACACGTCCCATACGTCGTGCACTGGATGGGTCGGTATTTTGCGGACAATTGTAGCGAAAAAACGTTCAAGGGAATTTTTTTTGTACGTCGGATCCGCCATTTCCTACCGCGCATGTGCGGCCGGAACTCCGCCCCCCCCTCCCCGGACTTTAGAAAGGGCAGCGGATGCGTTGAAAAACTGCATCCACTGCCCACGTTGTGTCGAATTTTCACAACGTCCGTCGGTACGTCGCGCCGACGCCTGGTGACGGCCCCGTAACGACGGAAGTGTGAAAGAGGCCTAAGCCGTCTATATGGGCATGTAGGTCACAGAGAGCTGAATAAAATTATATCTTGATATCTGCCATCCAATTTCTTATTCCAGAGAAATCCAGGTTTTTCTTAATATGTACATGAGCTGTTAAGATCTCTGGGTCGGACATAGATCTCCATGAGAATCTGCCTCCGGAGCTTATTTTAGATTAAATGGGGCGTTATCATGTAGACCAGGAGAGCAGACTGTCAGTTATTACATGTCTCACACTGGTAATGCCCCCTTTCATTTAAAATAAGCTCTGGAGGCAGATTCCCAGGGAGCTGTATGTCCGGCCCATAGATCTTAACAGCTCATTTACATATTAAGGAAAACATTGATTTCTCTGGAATAAGATAATAGATTTCAGATATAAAGGTATTATTTTATTCAGCTTCCTATGACCTACATGCCCATATAGGCGGCTTAGGAGGGCTGATCCTACTGATAGATTCCCTTTAAAAAAGAGCTGACCTTTCATACATAGGATTTTTTAACTTGGTGTTCTCCTGAATCTGGTGTTGTTTTTAATTTGTTCCTCCTCTTCCTCTCTATTACTAAGATACGGCCCCCTCTTCCCTTAAAATAAATCTGGTCTTGTTCGCCAAGTGGGCAGGGCCGTCTCTTATTTTTACGTGAATCTTCATGAAGGTCATGCCTCCAGTCCTCAGCTAAACAAACTAGATTTATATACAGGGAAGAGACATCCATGTTTTAGGAATGGAGAGGCGTAGGAAAATAAAAATAATGCAAGATGGAAGAGAACAGCGGCATTTACAGCAGGTAAAAGATTGTATCTTCATGAGAAATGACAGGTCCTATTTAAATGTATGGCTGTGTTCAGGAGGCCAGATGGGCACATCTGCATCAGACACATGTGTGCGGTCCTTTATATTGAGACAGGTGGGTGACAGGTAAATCTACCGCTGCTTATCTACTTCAAGAATGTCGAAAAACAATCCTCGGCGTTGGGAGTGGGATATTCTTGGCTGCTTCTTCTCATAGGAGATTTTTAGGAATCCGAAAAACATCTAAGAAGCATGAGAAGGTTTGCCGATCATCAGGGGTCGTCTGTGCTTTTCAAAAGTAGCAGCAAAAATCCTATTATTATTTATTAATATCATTAATATAATATAAGTAAAAGCCACTTACATGTGATATGAATGAAGACATAGACGAGGAGCACCGACAGCAACATGGCGCCAGCAGTTGGTGCCACCACCAGCCCGGGCTGCACAAAACAGTGGCAGTGTTAGTTACAACTCGCTCATCATAAAGTCCTACATTCCAATAATCTGTCTCAGTAACACATTCAACGTGTCGCACGCTATCAGGATAACCCTCAATAACGGAAATAGGACAATAGTCATCCACTGTCCATGTGTAGAGCTGACGTCTAAAAGTATGCATACCCTGGGAACTTCTCCACATGTCTTCGCGTTACACCCACATAAATAAATGTTTCTTATTGGGATTTTATCTGACATTCCAACACAAAGTAGAAAATATTTGTGAAATGTAAGAGAAATTATCATGACAGGGATACAGTTGTGGAGAAGAGTAAAGCAGGGTTAGGCTATAAAAAAAATAGCCAAAGCTCTGATTATTTCATGGAGCCCTGTTCAATCCATCATCTACAGCTGGAAGCAGTATGGCATAACCGCAAACCTACCAAAATATGGCCATCCGCCTAACCCGGCATCCCAAGCAAGGAGAGCACTAATTAGAAAAGCAGCCAAGAAGCCCATGGTCACTCTGGAGAAGCTGCAGAGATCCACAGCTCAGGTGGGAGAATGTGTATACACGTGTGACGAGGGTATACATCGGACTAGTGTTAGGCAATGTTTTAGCAGATATCTCTGTCCAATGGTATGCTATGGGGCAGTGAAGTTCTCCTATTTTTTTCTCATGCCGACTCTACATGAGAAAATAGTCGAGTGCATCCGGCAATCAGACCATGCGCTGTACTTAGATGTCATCTGAGTGCTGTCCGAAAAACGCAGACACAAAGAATTGAGAAGATGGAGAAATGATATGTACACTCACTGGCCACTTTATTAGGTACACCTGTCCAACTTCTTGTTAACACTTAATTTCTAATCAGCCAATCACATGGCGGCAACTCAGTGCATTTAGGCATGTAGACATGGTCAAGACAATCTCCTGCAGTTCAAACCGAGCATCAGTATGGAGAAGAAAGGTGATTTGAGTGCCTTTGAACGTGGCATGGTGCCAGAAGGGCTGGTCTGAGTATTTCAGAAACTGCTGATCTACTGGGATTTTCACGCACAACCATCTCTAGGGTTTACAGAGAATGGTCCGAAAAAGAAAAAAAATCCAGTGAGCGGCAGTTCTGTGGGCGGAAATGCCTTGTTGATGCCAGAGGTCAGAGGAGAATGGGCAGACTGGTTCGAGCTGATAGAAAGGCAACAGTGACTCAAATCGCCACCCGTTACAACCAAGGTAGGCCTAAGAGCATCTCTGAACGCACAGTGCGTTGAACTTTGAGGCAGATGGGCTACAGCAGCAGAAGACCACACCGGGTACCACTCCTTTCAGCTAAGAACAGGAAACTGAGGCTACAATTTGTACAAGCTCATCGAAATTGGACAGTAGAAGATTGGAAAAACGTTGCTTGGTCTGATGAGTCTCGATTTCTGCTGCGACATTCGGATGGTAGGGTCAGAATTTGGCGTAAACAACATGAAAGCATGGATCCATCCTGCCTTGTATGGAGCATCTTTGGGATGTGCAGCCGACAAATCTGCGGCAACTGTGTGATGCCATCATGTCAATATGGACCAAAATCTCTGAGGAATGCTTCCAGCACCTTGTTGAATCTATGCCACGAAGAATTGAGGCAGTTCTGAAGGCAAAAGGGGGTCCAACCCGTTACTAGCATGGTGTACCTAATAAAGTGGCCGGTGAGTGTATATATATATATATATATATATATATATATATATATATATATATATATATATATATACACACAGTATATATGTACAAATATATTTGTATTTTTACCTGATGAAGGAGCAGGTCCCGTAGTGCGTTATAAATTGTAAATATTTCTAAAAATCATTTTTGCCTCATGTTTAGACACTGATGACTCTGGGCAGAGCTATATAGACCACCTGAAAACGCAAATCTATCTATCTATCTATCTATCTATCTATCTATCTATCTATCTATCTGTCTGTCTGTCTGTCTGTCTGTCTGTCTACCTATCTTTCTATCAATTTATTATCTATCTATGTATCTATTATCTATCTATCATCTATCTGTATCTATTATCTATAAATATCTGACATATATGTGACAAATATGTGACATGATCTCCCGGTACCTACCAACACGCAACCTCCGATCCTCTCAAGACCTCCTTCTCTACTCCCCCCTCATCTCTTCTTCCCACAACCGCATCCAAGACTTCTCCCGTGCTTCCCCCATACTCTGGAACTCTCTACCCCAACACATCAGACTCTCGCCTACCATAGAAACTTTCAAAAAGAGCCTGAAGACCTACCTCTTCCGACAAGCCTACAGCCTGCAGTGATCCTGAACCTACTGAACCTCCGCACAACCAGCTCTACCCTCTCCTAGTGTATCATCACCCATCCCCTGCAAACTGTGAGCCCTCGCGGGCAGGGTCCTCCCTCCTTATGTACCCGTGTGCCTTGTTTTTGCTCATGTTTAATGTTTGTCTATATTTGCCCCGTACTTCACATGTAAAGCGCCATGGAATAAATGGCGCTATAAAAATGAATAATAATAATAATAATAATAATAATAATATCTATCTATTATCTATTTATCTATCTATCTATCTATCTATCTATCTATCTATCTATCTATGTATCATCTATCTATTATCTATTAATCTATCTATTATCTATCTATCTTCTATCTATTATCTATCTATTATCTATCATCTATCTATTATCTATCTTCTATCTATCTATTATCTATTATCCACTTATCTATCAATCTATCTATCTATCTATCTATCTATCTATCTATCTATCTATCTATCTATCTATCTATCTATCTATCTGAACAACAAGGAAAAAAAGTACATGCATACGAACAGGGATCACCCAGATATTTTAAATAAAGATATAAATTTTTATTTCAAGACCAAAAAATACACACACATAAAAACATTTAGGCTATGTGCACACGTTGCGGTTTTTACCGCGGGTCCGCAGCAGTTTCCATTGCGTTTACAGTTACATGTAAACCTATGGAAACCGCAATCCGCTGTGCAAATGCTGCGGGAAAAACCGCGCAGAAACGCAGCGGTTTACATTCCACAGCATGTCACTTCTTTTGTGCAGAATCGCTGCGATTCTGCACACATAGGAATGCATTGATCCGCTTACTTCCCGCATGGGGCTGTGCCCACGATGCGGGAAGTAAGCGGATCATGTGTTGATGGTACCCGGGGTGGAGGAGAGGAGACTCTCCTCCAGGCCCTGGGAACCATATTTGTGTAAAAAAAAAAAGAATTAAAATAAAAAATAATGATATACTCACCTCTCAGCGCTGCACGCGGCCGTCCGGTCGCAGGGTTGCTGTGCGAGCAGGGCCTGAGATGACGTCGCGGTCACATGACCGTGACGTCACGAAGGTCCTTCTCGCACAGCATCTTTGGAACCGGAGCGCCGCGTGCAGCGCCGAGGAGATCGGGACGTCAGAGAGTGAGTATATAACTATATTTTTATTATTTTTAACATTACTATTGATGCTGCATACTAGGAGTAAACCCGCAGCGGAAACCGCAAGACAAACCGCGATAAATCTGCAGGGATAACCGCAGCGGTTTTGCCCTGCAGATTTATCAAATCCGCTGCGGGAGAACCCACTGAGGACACTCCCTACGTGTGCACATAGCCTTAAAAGTCCACTTGGGATAATTTACACACAAAACAATGATTCATAATGAAGAGTTAAATACTCTCAAATACCCATAGACCAAATCCAAATAAAGTTAAATGACAAAATCACTACATATGAGGACTATCTACTGGGCTGATGCTACCAGGGCCTGTGAAAAAAATCAGTATAGCAAACATAGAACACCCCTATGCGTGCAAGGTTACAATAAATCTATATGCAAAGCTTGTAATCGTTCCATGAGATAAGGGCTGTGTGGAGTAAAGTCCTAGTGCACTGTGTTCCCAGTTAAAAATAATGGAACCAAGAACACTGCACATTTATGGTCATGGACAAAAAATATAGAGACAATGGTCCATACTCAGCCCTGACACAGTCAGATGGTCCCCTCAATAAGAAGCCCGGTCTGGAGGGTAAATGGACCCACGCGTTCCGACACACACAGTGTCTTTTTCAAGGTAGCCTTCTATCTATTATCTATCTACTGTGAGGCAGTGACAGGTGATATATGCGAGGGTCACCCATTTAAAAACCCTGCAGCAAAGGGATAGATGTGTCAGTCTTAGTTTGCAAACTGCAGAGCAGGTGGCTCTGCAAAGCTCAGCCTGTGTGAAGCAACACGGACCCGAGTGACGCCAAAAGGCCTGGCACCTCTCAGCGTTACACGGTTATGTAGTCGCCCATGGCAGCTGGTCTCGGATACGGACTGTATTGATTCCCACCTGCGATTCGGAGGATACCACTTGTTTTCTGTTTGTGAGTACGTTGGACATTAAAGACACTTTGTTTTGAACTTTCCTGAGGTCACACTGCCTGTCTGTCACAATGCACCAACCTTAGCAAAGTAAATGAGATTCCTGAAGTCTCAGGCACATTATTCTTATTCTGCAGCATGTCAACAAAAATGGATGTAAAAACTTGTGTTTCTTATGTAGCATCTTTTCTGCTAAAAAACACATTTTTGATGCAGAAATGTCTCCAGCAAATACTTCACGTGTGCACATACCCTTAGGATAGGTCATCAATTTCTGATCAGTGAGGATCCGACACCCGGCACCAGCACCGATCAGCTTGGCAGAGGCAATGGAGGCCAGATGTAAACTGTGTATGGACTCAAAAGAAAACAGATCCATGCTCTGTGTAATGGCCATTCCTGGGTCTGGCATCTCAGCTTCCATTTCCTACAGTAGGAGCTGAGCTGCAGTACCCGACAATGGCGACTACACAGTGTACAGCGCCACCATGGAAAATGCAATGTCTGTCTCCGGACCCATCCGACAACCTATGAGGTTATTGCATTGGGGTCCGGAGACCCACGGCCAGTCCAGACTCGTACCACAAATATCAGACATGTGAAACTACACTGAATACAGACTGATTTACATTGTCTGCCCTGATTCATTGTAACAAACCATCACCCAAAACAGAAATTTGTTCTGCTCTTGTATTTCACTCACAGAGCATTGTCTAAACTACTTGCAATTGTATCGGCTTCTACATATTAGTCCAAATCACTTGCAGCAAGCAGAGTTGCTAATATTTATGTCTCCAAAATGATTCGGCTAATTTAAAGAATGAAAATGGAATCATTTTGTACAGATACTCTCATACATTACATGTTGTCCACCATACCTCCTCTCAGATCTCCGCGAGGTCTACAATTCCTAAATCTCCATCGTTCTCCAGAAATCTATGAGGTCGGGCAAACTCTCAATGGATAAAATGCAATGAATGTCCCATCTTTTATGTGCGACCTGTAGCGAATCCGTTCACGTGCTCTGGTAGCTGCTTCCGTCTTGCGGCTGAAAGTTTCCCATTCTGACAGAGCTGGAACTTCTGCTGATTTTATGTGACTTTGGCTGAAAGACGTTTATCTGTTCTCAGAATTATGTGGAACATCTTTCAGTACAACTGTCAAACGTCAGGTCTAGATTTCCTGAGCCTCCTGCTGGTGGTGGAAAATATTCACTACAGATTTAGAATTTAAAACCCGATTTCTCACCAGATTAGGAGGTAGGCCATGTGCACATGGAGTTTTTCAAGGAGTTTTTGAAACATACATTGAGCAGAAGCTCCACAAATCCTCTTCCAAATCTCAAACTTACTCAAAAACTTTGAGTTTCCACTCAGTTTGTGCTCAGAAAACCCAAAAAACTCCCTGCGCACATAGCCTTAAATGAAAAGTTTTAAAGAGTTTTTTAGGTCAGTTCCCAAAGGAATCTTACAGGCCACTATAGTGGTTATTCCAAAATTGAATAATGATCCAGAGGCAATGTTGCAGTGGTAGGGGCTGGTGGTATACTCCCTGACACTCAAAGGGCATTTGATGTGTTATGCATGTTATAAAAGAATGATACCCACTGGGGCTGCAGTTAGCTTAGATAGGGTTAACTGTAAAGGCCAGCGCACTTTAGGAGGGGGAACTGAGAGTCAGTAGTAAGTCCAGGAAGTGACAGAACCAGTCAGCATGTGGAGAGCAGAGTGTGAAGTAGCAGGCCTAACTCAAGAGGCTGCTAGGGACAGCGTGGGCCTAATAACTGGGGCAGTAGATTACTGAAAATACCCTGGTTAAGTGTGATTCCGTCTAATGGACTGTGGCAACCTCAAGATGGACATCAGGGCATTCAGCCTGTAATACTACAGGGAAAGATGAACTCAGACTACATGGTACGGAAGGTATTGCAGTTCAAATATACTGCTAGTGGAGGAGAAGACACCCTAGGGCTAGAGAAGCCAGTGAGAGAGACATTCTACCTATACTGAGAGCCAGGGCTGAAGTTCTAAAGATGACTCCCTTTGAGCCCTATCCTCTACACCTGCCTGTAAATACTGTACATACTGCTATTCACCAAGTAAACATTTGGTTGTTTTTATGAACCTCCCGTCTCTTGGATTACGGTAATTGCTGCCCTGGTTCCAGAAGAGGGATTCCTGGACTCCAAAGTAAGTGTGATTCCCTACACACATAACAGAACACGGGGACTGGGACACGAGATGTCTGTAGGATGCCAAAGCGAGTGGGAACAGAAGCTCGCCAACGACTACCTCGTTTGGGCATCTTACAGCAATTCCAAGCTACAGGCCTATATCCCTCTTAAATTCAGACATCAAGATATATGCTAGGTGCCAGAACTGCAGAATCCCCATAAGTGACCCCATTTTACAAACTGTACCTCTCAATGAATTAATCTAAGGGTGCAGTGATCATATTGACACCAAAAGGGTGTAACAGAATTTTATAAAAATTGGACAGTGAAGAAAAAATAATCACATTTTTACCACCAAAATTTGTCACGCAATTTCTGCTGAACGTGGCTATACCCCATATGTGGCTGTACAATACTGCTTAGCCACACGATGAGACACTGATGGGAAGGAAAGGTATTTGACTTTTGAAGAACTGACTCCATAAAAAGAGCCCATAAGTGCCAGAAGAGCAGAATCTCCCCTCAAGTGACCCCATTTTGGAAATTACACCCCTCTACAGGTGTGATGATTTTGACTCCATGTGTGTGAGTCGCGTGCCTGGGCAGTGGGGTACTCGTCACCAGGTCCGGTCGCACTCAAAGGGGATGTCATAGTGGCTGCGACCCGGTCCGTGGCACTGGGCTCCCAATTAAAGGTAAACGGTCTTTAAGGGTATTTGTAATAAAGTCTATTGTTTGTGATGCCACCTGTGGTTCTCGGTCAGTAGGGACTGATGCCGCTTAAAGGGGTCCCCTGCGGTGATGGAATGGTGGCTGGATGGTGATGCTTCCCACTGGTGAAGCGGGATCCCCAGGGCTCCCAAGGTGAGGGCGGCAATGATGGTGTATGCCAACAAATGACAAAGGACACCGTATGATAGTCTTTACCTGGTTTACTGATAGGTACCAGGTACAGGTACAAGGGTACCAGGTACAGGTGTCGCGGTGGTCCGGCCGGTCTGGAGGCAATAGATGAATCCCTTTTCCAGTTAAGGTCCATGAGCCTTTCCTACTAATGCTGGTGTGCGAGGTCTCTGATGCGTGAAGCTTGCTGGCAAGGTACCCCTTCTTTCCCCTGTCCTGGGACAGGTAACTGTATGGTGGGCAGCTTGAGCCATTTTACAGGGTCTCTATCATGACCTGGGCTCTTCAGGTGCTGCTGCGTCTTCAGGTGTGGTGTGGGCAAATCACACACAGTTCTTAGCCCTCTGGTTCTGTCGTGCGACACGGAGAGCGTCACAACCTCGGGCTACCGGTGCCAGGTTTCTGCGTTCTGGCTTTGAGGGTGCCCGGTCACAGTTCCCCTCTCAGCCCTTTATCTCTCCTCTGCTCCTTCACTCAGTAGCTCCACCACATTTCAGCCCTCGAGTTCTCCTTCCTTCCTGGAGCTGCAGCTCAATCCTGGCTGCACGGCTCCTCTGTCTGCACTCAGTTCCAGACTTCCTTCACTCTCCTCTCCCTCCAGCCATCTCTCTTGGTCTCCCTGCACCAACTGTCAAACTCCTCCTCCAGGCCAGGATAAATATATCTGAGGGAAGCGCCCCTGAATCCGGGTTCAGGGCTCCCCCTTCTGGCCTGGATTTGGAATGTGTTGTGTGTGGATGCCTTACCTAGCAAAGAGGATCCCCCTTGCCTCCAAGCATGATATTACCCTCCCCGAAAGGAAGGCAATATCACTGTAACAACCGGTCACCTGGGGTGTTACATGTGTTTTCCAGAAACAAGCAGCAGTAGATGTTCCTGAGTGAAAATTGCAAATCTGCCATCTTAGTGCCCAGTAGATTCTACTGCCCATACATTATACCCAACTTGTGATTCTGGAGCAATGCAACCATAAATTAAGTGAGCTCTCAATGCTACAGAAATGCCAAACATGTGGATGGTAAATGTTTAGGCACACTGCGGCTCAGAAGGGAGAGGGGACATTTGAATTTCAAAGTCAAGAATTTGCTGGATTTCTTTTGAGGGGCAAGGAGCCATAACACTTTTCCAGCGCCTTTGTATTATCAGTGACATGGAAGCCCCCTGTATTTGAATTGACAGATAATGGACCTGAGTTGTGACTTTTCTTGTGGATTCAGTTGAAGCTATTATGGGGAACATTTTACATAACGTTTGGGGTCACAATTATCTTGTGCTCTACACTCAGCACTTACATCGGGGTTTCCATCTAATTCTCTGAATGACATGACTCATATGAAACCTCCAAGGGGTTCATTCACAATAGTGGTGCAGCAGAGTTACTCTGGAATCCATCTGGCCTCTGTTTAGCGGTGTTCTTCCTTTCAGAGGTGCACAAAACTATGGCTAAGTCTATGTTCACATATGCGGTCTGCGCCGCAGCGTCGGGCGCCGCAGCGTCGCCGCATGCGTCATGCGCCCCCATATTTAACATGGGGGCGCATGGACATGCGTTGCACTTGCGTTTTGCGACGCATGCGTCACTGCGGCGCACGCGTCCGGGCGCAAAGGACGCAGCAAGTTGCATTTTTGCTGCGTCCAAAATCAACCAAAAAAAGGACGCATGCGTCGCAAAACGCAGCGTTGTGCATGCGTTTTGCTGCGTTTTTGTTTGCGTTGTGCGTTGCGTCGCTGACGCTGCGGCGCACAACGCAAATGTGAACGTAGCTGCACTTTTATGCACACCTAAAATTTCTCATGGTGAACTGAGCTCAGCACTGCACCATGAGACTTTTCCTCAGGGTGCTAGTGATGATCTCACTGAGGTAATAGCAGTTCATTGGCCTGGCTGGGAATGCAGCCTCAGTGACCTACAGTAACTTGGATGACATCACCGCTAATCACTGATGCTGCTTGCAGCAGCTCATTCTCCCTTGGTTTTCAGCCTGGACGATCGCATCTTAGCACCGTCCAGGTTTAAAACCGTGTGGAGACACCAGGTCGGTCAGAAACCCAGGTCCGCTAGCTGAAACCCCATAGACCAGGGATCAACCCGCCAAACACCTGCTCTCCCTTTAACGTGGGCATAACGCTACTCAGACAACACAGAGTGAAGGGTAAAACAGTGTGGCAATGATTTATTGAAGCACCAAACAGGCAAATAACACGTAGAACAGTCCCAGCACAGTACCAGGCAAATAACACGTAGAACAGTCCCAGCACAGTACCCCAAGATGCTGCATATTACAGAGTCTCACCCTTTCCCCTGACTCGCTGGGATAACAGCAGCTGTTACTTCAGATCTTCCAGGGTCAACTACCCCACCTGTGGCATGTAAACAGAGAGGAGGAAATGACAAGCGTAGGAAGATGACAGTCCATTCATATACAAGGCCAGTTGACAGGAGAGTCACAACCTGGCTTCATCTTCCAAGGTCGACTACCCCACCTGTGGAACACACAGAGGAGGTAACGACAAACTTAGGATGATAACAGTCCATTGAGGTACAAGGCCAGTTGACCCAAGATTCACAACCTGGCTTCTCCAAACGTCTCCATGGAGCCAGGTGACCGGTGGGTCCCAATCCTAGCTTTCTCCAAATGTATCCATGGCTCAGCGACGGTCAATGGAGCAGATCTGTATTCTTCCAACCGGGACAGAGGTCTCCTAGGTTGTAGAATGATAGATCCCTGTCCGTCATGATGGAGCCATGATGTATTGGCAACAGTCCTGTTGGGTACCCTGGATGTTTTGATGTCTTGACTGAATCTCTGTCTGTCTCTCAGTCTCTCTATACAGAGGTATGTAACCTTTTTTTATACTTAACTGGTGTCCTTCATTCAGTATTGACATAAAGGGTAAGAGTGGAGATGAGATCAAGTAGCATTACTTGATTATTTAATCTATTTGCATAGTTGTTCCTCCTCTGTTTTTAAAGTCACCAAACTATCTAGCCTACACAATGCATAATCAGAATATCAGTAAACATCACTAGTCATCAAGGATAAGAGCAAAATATGTTATATGAAATGTCAATATTACAGCCTTGCACAAGCAAAAGTCTGTTTTCTTGACCAATACATAAATTCAAAAGTCAACATACAGATATCAGTCTATTCTTCTTGATTTGCTAAAAATAGTCAGACAGGTGAGGGATATGGAAGTTTTTCATTTTGATTTTCTGCAGAAGAGCAGGGCTTCAATGGAATGGGTGTTAGGTGAGTATTTTTGTTGGTTATTATTCTATTTTTTTATAAGGTATGAGGGCTTCAATTGAATGGGCGTTAGGTGAGAATAACTGTATTTGTTATATTTAAATAAAGTAAAACCATGTGTCTTTTTATTTCCAATGAAGCACTTTGTTCCTGCTATGCATTTATTTGCAATATGGCCATAGGATTAGTAATGGATAGGCATCTTATAGACTTAAGGCCCCGTCTCACATAGCGAGATCGCTAGCGAGATCGCTGCTGAGTCACAAGTTTTGTGATGCAACAGCGACCTCAGTAGCGATCTCGCTATGTGTGACACGTACCAGCGATCAGGCCCCTGCTGCGAGATCGCTGGTCGTGTCGGAATGGCCTGGACCTTTTTTTGATCGTTGAGGTCCCGCTGACATCGCTGAATCGGTGTGTGTGACACCGATCCAGCGATGTCTTCACTGGTAACCAGGGTAAACATCGGGTTACTAAGCGCAGGGCCGTGCTTAGTAACCCGATGTTTACCCTGGTTACCAAAAAAAAACAAACACTACATACTCACCATCTGATGTCCGTCAGGTCCCTTGCCGTCCGCTTCCTGCTCTGACTGAGTGCCGCCGTACAGTGAGAGCACAGCAGAGCGGTGACGTCACCACTGTGATCTGCTCTCACTTTCTGGCCGGCAGACAGTCAGAGCAGGAAGCAGACGGCAAGGGACCTGACGGACATCAGATGGTGAGTATGTACTGTTTGTTTTTTTTGGTAACCAGGGTAAACATCGGGTTACTAAGCGCGGCCCTGCGCTTAGTAACCCGATGTTTACCCTGGTTACCCGGGTGCTGCAGGGGGACTTCGGCATCGTTGAAGACAGTTTCAACGATGCCGAAGTCGTTCCCCTGATCGTTGGTCGCTGGAGAGAGCTGTCTGTGTGACAGCTCCCCAGCGACCACACAACGACTTACCAACGATCACGGCCAGGTCGTATCGCTGGTCGTGATCGTTGGTAAATCGCTATGTGAGACGGGGCCTTTAATGTCACTTGACAATACAAAGGTGACATAAATGCCACGTATATTAACCCCACTTGCCACCACCACAGGGCAAGAGGGATGAGCCGGGCAAAGCACCAGAATTTGTGCATAGCTGTGCCTTTTCATGGACGGCTGCAGGCTGCTATTTTTAGGCTGTAGGGGCAATATACATGGCCTCTTAATAGCCTGGGAATACCAGTCCCCAGCTGTCAGTTTTAGCTTGGCTGGTTGTGAAAAATGTGGGCAACGCCACGTGATTTTTTTAAATTATTTATTTCAATAATAAACAAAAAAACACTTGGGGACCACTCTATTCTTAATAACCAGCCATGCTACAGCTGACAGCTGAGAGTTGCAGCCCGAAGCTGTCAGTTTTGTCTTGCTGGTTATCAAAAATACAGGGGAACCCATGTCATTTTTTTAAATTTATTTATAGTGCAGGCACTGCCTGATGAATACTCTCATCAGCCAGTGCCTGTTCTTGCTACTATTAGCTGCAGAAGGTGTAAGCTAATGGGAGCAGTTGTCCCATCAGCCGACGCATGTGACCGGAGTTAAACTTTTTACCATCAGTCATAGCTGCTGGTACATGCTGTCATCTGACAGCGTGGGAGCCACGGCTCTCTGACCGGCGGTAATGATCATAATAATATAGGACTTATCGTGTAGTTTTTAGCAGTGCCTCATGGTGTTTCTTTATCCATACGGTCCATCAGGAGTTCTGTTAGATATTGTAAAAGATGGTACAGGATACAGATGATGTTGCCAGCATAGCTGGTATTACTATGTGGTAGCTATTCTGGCAACATCATCTGTATTCTGCACCATCTTTTACATTATCTAACAGTCCTCCTGATGGACCGTATAGAAGGGAAAACGTGTTGAGCTCTGCTAAAAACTACACAATAGGTTCCTGTCCTATATTATTATGATTTCGCAATAATTATTTTATTGAGACTATTATGTCTTTACACAATTTAGATATCTTAGGACGCATTTACTAGATGCAAATTTTGTTAGTGTTTCCTGTTATACCACTCATTAGCATCTATGATTAGGTTGACAGGTAATACGCAAATCTCCACTGCCGGGCAAAATCATCCAGAGGTAAGCGTACTGGAACATGTGACTATTTGGAAGTTTTTGGCTTTTTGATATTACCTATCTATCAGATCCTGAAGAGTACCTACAAGATTTATCCAAACTATTTCACTTCAAAAAGGGATAATATCGCGAATATTGTCCGTTAGGTTATTATACCAATTTAAGAAATGGGACTGATATAATTTTTATCTGTGTCTTCTTCTCTAATCTTGGATCTATTTGTTTTCCCACCTATATACAGCAGAGACACATAGGCTAGAGAGGGTCAGCCGCCGTTGAGTGGGTGCGCCAAATCTATAGGGTGCCAACCTCCGCTGTCAGGTAGAAACAGTCCAGGTATACATCTAGGGATCTTATAGGTATTCTTTTAGGCTCTAATTTTCTCCAAAGATATTATATAATGTAGATATATTCTATCATGCATTGTCTGATCTTTTAGATTGCTCTCATTTAACAGAGTAATCTCATTTTTGTAGTGTTTGTTCACACTGGGCTTTTGTTTTCTTATACAATATTAATAAAATTATAATTTTAAAGCATTACCTGTTCACCCAAAACTGCTCATTCCCCTACTTTATTACATATAGACTGTAAAACTCGCCACCATTTTATAAAAAAATTGCATTTTCCTCTCCAAAATTTGTAGTGCGTCTTATGGTCCGGTGCATCTTATAGTCTGCAAAATATGGTACATCTTCTGCACTGAAAATATTTGATTCATTTCAATGGCACCAGGAATTTTCCTTTGTTGCTTGCGATGTGATAAATCTCTATTCCACATTCCCAATTCGTTAGCCAGGATGGCAATACAATATTATTTAAACAAATGTAGCTCTTCTTCATTGGTTTTAGACAATTTATTCTTTTGGCATTGGATTATTTATGGAGTCACAATTTTTTCATGTTTAACTATAAGTTTTTTCTCCATCTTTATTGATTTTATTTATTTCATATTTTTTCTGACAACAAGCCTTTCTTTTCTCATATAGTATGGTACGGGAGATATGTGGATGATTTATTGTTGGTTTGGAAAGGAGATTGATCACTCATTTCGGATGTTGTACAATATTTGGATTCAATAAATGCAGCCTGCGTTTTACCTTCAATCACCCTTCTAATCAGCTCCCCTTTTTAGATGTATTATTATTTGGCAATTCAATGATACATAAAGTGGAGTATTCTCTCTTTAGAAAAGATATTCCAGGCAACACACTTCTACTTTCTACTAGTTCTCATCCACGACACATCATTCGAGCTATCCCTTGTGGCGAATTTCCAAGGTCTACGTGGATTTGCTCAAGTGATGATATTTTTCTTAAGGAAGGGGCAATCATAAGTGACAGAATGTCAGACAGAGGTTATAATAAACTCAGCATCAAACATGCATTTAAAGATACAATTAAAAAATTGTGGCATGATTTATTATATAAACAAAATAATGGAGAATATTTTAAAATACCTACCTATTATTAGGCAATATAAAAAAACATAAAATCTTTCATGAATTGTGACTCTAATCATGTAGTTTATTGCATAGAATGCCGAACATAGAATTTACGGTATATGGGTTGGACAACAAGGAAATTGAAGTAAAGAATTGCTGAGCATGTTGTCAACATCAATAGCAACAATAGTGGTTACTCAGGTGCGATAAAACACTTCACCACGGTGCATAGGAGAGACATGTCACATTTTTCTTTCAATGGTATTGAAAGGGTTACCCACCCAGTTCGTGGAAGTGATTGGTAAAAGCATCTTGCATTGTGCAAAGCCTTCTGGATCTTACAGCTAGACACAAAATACCCTGATGATATGAACTATAAAAATGATTTGTTCTATATTTACTAGATACTTTTTGCATGTGTATAATTTCAATATAAATCATGTCTTCAGTATAACTGGCTTTTCCCATATGACTTTCTATTGGACGAATGCAGCTTTTGTCTCTATAATGTAATTAGTCTTTCTGTAGCTGTGATTGGCCTCTAATATATATATATATATATATATATATATATATATATATATATATCCTGTTATTTGTTTCAGTATGACATGCTATGACTAAGGGTGCCTGAGTACGCCAGGTTTCTGTTTTTAAATGTTAATGTTCACATAATAAAGTGTAGTTTTTTTTATCACCTGGACAGATGTGCTGAACACAATCCCTTCTACCTGCCTGTTAGTCAATAAAAGTCCTGGAAAACCCCTTTAATTCTGAAGCTAGTGGGCCCAAATACAAATTCTGTAATGAGGCTCCTACCTATTATGTGTTATTCATTGCCTTGTAAGAGTACAAGGCCAGAGGGCTGGAGGGAATGAGAAGTGCGCACTGTTCAGGCAGTATGACAATGTCAACAACGATCTTCCTGTAACATTAGGAGCCTACAGCCAGAAGTAGGCACTGAGAAGCGTGCCTTATTCCCTTCCAACAAGTGAAAGCTGGACGGGGAGACGCGTGACGTGTTTGGATGGGTCTTTTTAATACTGTGGAGCCGGATGGAGTATCCAGGGGGTTGAAGGAGCCAGTAAGCGAAAGGATAGCTTAAGCTGAACAAATGGAGAACATGGAAACATACTGTGATTTTTCATCAACTGAACTCAGACTGTTAAGCAAAGTTGGACTATCTGATAAGAAGTGATTGTCCCCAGATTTGTGTGCAGCTATTCCTGGACCAAAAGATACGGACGAAGCTGAGGCCTCCAGCCTGGATTGGAGTACACTGCATTGTACACAGCATGACAGTAAAGGACTGGGACACTGTTTATTTGTGGGGTGCCAGGGCATGGGAACGCAGCCCCTCGACCTTGACTACTACTTTGCACACCTTACAAGTGCCTAAGGCTACTTTCACACTAGTGTTAACTGCATTCCGTCACAATGCGTTGTTTTGCCGAAAAAACGCATCCTGCAAAAGTGTTTGCAGGATGCGTTTTTTCGCCATTGATTAACATTAAGCAACGCATTGTGACGGATTGCCACACGTCGCACCCGTCGTGCGACGGATGCGTCGTGCAGTGGCGGACCGTCGGGAGCAAAAAACGCTACATGTAACGTTTTTTGCTCACGACGGTCCGCTTTTTCCGACCGCGCATGCGCGGCCGGAACTCCGCCCCCACCTCCCCGCGCTTCCCCGCACCTCACAATGGGGCAGTGGATGCGCTGGAAAAATGCATCCGCTGCCCCCGTTGTGCAGCGGAGACAACGCTAGCGTCGGGAACGTCGGCCCGACGCACAGCGACGGGCCGAGCCCGACGCTAGTGTGAAAGAAGCCTAAGATGATATTATTCTTATTTCTTTGTAATCTATTGGAATACCATATTATAAGGGCTCAGGGTAGAATAGACAACATACTTATCAGAATGCTGCCCCTGCAAGAAAGGAAGGGTAGTACAGCCTTTGGTAAAATGCTCGACTCACTTCTTGCACAGTGATCCAAACAGGTTAAAGACAGTAAAATGTATTCCCAAGTACGCAGCAAGGAGGAAAATCAAAGCCACTTGTGCTTGTCATAGGGACAAGAGAGAGATTCACAGCTAACACAAGACAGTGGGTTTTGTCGTGAAGGATGGATAGAATTATCAAGTCTTAGGATAGCTATCACACTGAAGATTAATAAAGGAGACAGTGACTTAGTTTACATTATGTAAATTGTCCGATGGAAATTTAGGTTGATAATGAAGAATCTTGACTAAATAAAATGTGAGAAAGGAGCTAATACTACTTGGATAACATGTGCTGCATTATAGGGGCCCGACAGGTGAGGGGGCTCACTGCTACCTTACAAAATGGTGTGTGGTGTAAAAAAAATATTGCCAGCTGCTGTTATGAGATTATGAGGTGGAAACAAGGAGCCACATAGAGGTGTTATACAGGGGCCCTCGGATGTCAGTGTTTGCCTGGAGGAGGACACTTAATGGCGGGTGCAGGTCTCCTCCTGATGGAAAGAGGTTGGCACATTTATCAATCATTTTAGAAAGATTATGTATGGAGGCGCTCATGGTGTGCAAATTGTCTTTACAGCTCAGTCAGACAACCATATAAAATGGAAAACTATTGCACGGCAATGCTCGGACTGGCCGGCGGCTCTTTTGACTCAAGCGTGGCAGCTGCATAGAAATACATGCTTTTGACATACCCCCAAAGTCCTTTTTTACTGCTTTTATTCTCACTTGCAAGCCTCACTTCATTACTGGCTTTTGCTCTTCTTACTCTTGCCCTGCATTCCCTGCAAACAGCATTATATTCTTCCTTAGATATGCCCCTTCTTTCCATTTAATATACATTTCTTTTTTTCTTTTTTAACAAGTGATTCAGGTCTGTGTTCATCCATCCTGGTCTCTTTAAATGCTTCCAATTCTTCCTTCTTTTCGTGATTGTTGCCGATTGTGCGGTGAGAATTTAATTTATCAAAATCTCTCATCCTTCTTGGACATTTCTCTCCTTTAGAACACTCAGCCATTGGACCTTTCCTACCCTCTTTTTGAGTACATTAAAATCTGCCTTTCTGAAGTCCAACCTTAAAGTTTGAGTCCTCGCTGGCCTTCCTCCTATTGTAATCAAAAATTTGAGATATTGTATTGCTTTCTTATCCTTCTTGACATACCACTGACCTAGATGCTGGACCGTAGTCCCGCGATTCGATCTGCTCATCTCCACTGGTTCTTGAAAGTTTGTGAACCCTTCAGAATTAATTCTATAAAGATGTTGTAGGAGGACCTGAAGCGAGCAGTTCATGGGAGAAAACCCACCAACATTGCAAAATTTAAGCTGTTTTATAGAGAGAAATGGCCTAAAATTTTTCAGGACTAGGGATGAGCCGACCCGTGGAAGTTCAGGTTTTGGTACCCGACCGAACTTTAGTTCAAAGATCAGCTCAGGTACCAGAACAAAACCCAAGCTTGATCCTGAACCCGAACCCGTTGACCACTCCTCTCAATCTCTCCCCTCTCCCTCTCTTATCACAAGTTTTCCCACTGATAGGACTCCTAGGAACCTTATAGCCATTGTAATTTAAAGAGTAGCTGTCTTTTAATTTTCTTTTTTTTTAATAAAAAATAGTACACGTGAAGTTAAAAAAAATGTTGTAATATATCTCATCTGAGAAATCTGCTTTTTTCTCCTCCTGAACTGATCTTTCATTTTCAAAATTCTCATTTCACGGGTAAAATCTGTCTGCCCATTACTGAGATAAGGGATGACAATTGGTGCTTATAAAGTTCTATGGAAAACTGTACACGTGAACTGGCAGCAACATGTCTGTGTCTGCCGCTAGCTCCTCTCTCTTCCTTCCCCTCTACTAAAACTTCACGAGCGTCAACTGTCATCTCCTCAGTAATGGGAAATTGGGAATATTGAAAATGAAAGATCAGTCCAGGAAAAGAGAGAATTTATCTGATAAGATGTATTACACAGTTTCTTATTTGTGCTATTGATTTATGAATACAAATTAAAGAAAACAATAATTACTCTTCATGAAGTGTCAAAGACATGTTTTGTGACTAATCTTTTTTTTCTAGTTTACAGAAATGAACCTAGTAGAATATTTGGAAATAGGATAGTCAGATTAATTAGCATTTTATCGCAGTCATTACTATATATCAGATGATGGTGAGTACTAAAAAAAAAATTATATTTTTAATAATTTTAAAAGTTCCCATAAAATTGTTCCCAGGTCACATTTCCTCGGGTGGAAAGGTCGCCTAATTAATCTCACCCTTGGTAACTAAACAGACATTGCTATAAATAGAGCAGATTACAAGTCTCTCCGTGGATCTGCTGCCAAACAACAGACTTGGGTGGGTTTTCAATCAGCAAGATAAGCGACAGGCATCAAATTCCTGGAAATTCCTTCAGGACATTTTCACAACTTGAGTATTTGCTGCGGATTTTCCAAATTCTCATAACAAAATTCAGCTGAAACAGGCTGCTTCTTACAGTTATCTCTATTGGTAATAGAGAGGAAACGGCCATTAATCTTCATTCCTTATGGGAAGGTTCATATGACACTAAGAAAAATTGTTCACAGTTTCATCCAGAAAAGTAGGATTTTTTTCCCACTTTCTCTGCGTATCCAATTACAATCCGTTTTTTCAAAAGCAGCAGCTATAAATCATATACAGGAGCATTTACAGTTTCTTATGTTATAGAATTAAAATGTCCCCGTGCACGTCGGATGCCGTACTGCGGATCTGTATGGCGTCCCAATTTTTTTATCCCTCCCATAGACTCTCAGTGGTTGAGTCCAATCCAATTTTCAGAAGAAATTCGTGCATGCTGCGATTCTTTTTTCACCTGCAGATTCAGTCAGTGAAAATCATTTTTCATCTTCACTGCCCCATTGAGTAACATTGGTCCGAGTGACAGCGCTCAGGCCAAAAATAGTCGTGTGACCGAGCTCTAATAAGAATAGTCATATACAGCGTATTCACGTAATTGTATGATGTGAATGATATGATAAACATTGATTGTTTAATAGTTACATTTGCCAATTTTCTATTAACACTGAACACAAATTGCTATCTATCAATTATCTATTATCTATCTATTATCTATCTATCTATTATCTATCTATCAATCATTTAACTATTATCTATCTATCTATTATCTATTTATCATCTATCAATCATCTATCTATTATCTATCTATCATCTATCTATTATCTATCTATTATCTATATATTATCTGTCTATTATTTATCTATCATCTATCATCTATCAATTATCTATATATGTCTATCTATCATCTATCTGTCTGTCCATCTATCTATCTCTATCTATCTTTCACATTACTAATTGTATAATTAGCATGTAATATCTCTGTATATGTCATTATCGGTTCCTCCATGTTCTTAATTACTTACCTGGCCGTGACCCTTTGTCAGTAACCAGATTTTGAGGATTTGGAGAAGACAGGTGTGTTTCTTGTTCCGCTGGCAGACTGTGTGACTTTACCACCTTTCTGTCTGTATTTATATTGCATCTCCCCGTGGCAACTGGCAGATACAATGAGCGCTTCATCTCATTCATGGAATTTGCCATTGTCATAGTACGTCTGACGTCTACCTGCTGTTATTCCAGTAACAAACTTACAATTAACTTTTTGCAACAAGTTTCCTCAGTGCACAATGACCAGTGATTCTCCTCTCGATCCATAGACCTTCACGAATGAAGGCAAAATGAGCCCAACAAGAAGGTGAATCTTATCCCAATAACATCGGTAATGTCAGTGGGCAATCTGATGGGAAGATCAATGCTGCGTCAAAATCATCAGATTATCCAGGGGTATAACTAAAGCAGGACAAAGGGATGCAGTCACACCCGTGACCTGAAAAATGATGGCCATCCGCCCCAGGTGTGGAGACAAGTAATTTAAATTATATGGGATACTTGGGGTTTCTGTAATAGATTTGGGTCTCAGAAACTTAAAGCAGGTTTCCCATAAATAAATGTAATCACTGGGAGCAAGAGCGCTTGGACCCCCACTGTTCACAAGAATGTGGATCCCATAACACACACGTAAATGTAACAGTAGACAGCACTATATTCACTTCTCTAGATCCATGGAAGTGGTGAAGTGGTACTTTGCTTGTGTGGCTACCCCTCCCATAAAAAGTAAATGGAGGATTGATTATTAGAATGGAAAAAAGAGAACTCAAGGACTAGGTACACAGTAATATATTTGTATATCATATGAAATGGTTCTCTTAAATGGGGGGGACCCCATGCTGTTTTTTTAAATTATTTATTTAAATAATTTAAAAAAACAGAGTGGAGACCCCTCTATTCTTGATAACCAGCCTTGTTGAAGCCGACAGCTGAGGTTGCAGCCCCCAGCTGTGAGTTTTGCCTGGCTGGTTATCAAAAATACAGGGAAACCCACGCCTTTTTTTTTCATTATTTATTTACAGCACAGGAGCCGGCTAATGAATACACCCATGTTATTAGCGACAGCAGGTGTTGGATGATGGGAGCTGTAGTCCCATCAGCTCACACCAGTGCCTGGAGGTAAACGTTATACCTCTGATCACAGCTGAGCAGCCACAATGTCTTTTGACAGAGTGGGAACCGCGGGTCTCTGACTGGTGGGGATGATTTCACTGCCGATCAGAAGCGGTGATTGCCGCACTGTCATGCACATTACAGCGTTGCAAACACTGGATGTTCGGGCCCCCCATTCAATGGGGTCCAGGTTCGGGTTCAGGTCTGGGTACTGTTCTGGTACCCGAACCCATACTTTTTGCAACTGTTCGGCAGAACACACGGGATCCGAACATCTAGGTGTCCGCCCATCTCTAGACATGGCCCATTCACATGTTTTGGGGAGACATCTAGGAGTTGAGAAAATAATATGGATGTTCTATTGGCCAGGGTGTTACCGGGAGTTCCTAAATTATTGTAGGTCCTGCCCCACCTGCCAGATAACCGCTTCCTCTACACACTTCTGAAATCCCCTTGTTCCGTTACCGGTGATAGAGGTCCCATTTGAGAGGATTGCCATGGATTTAATGTGTCCTCTAGTTAAATCTACACAAGGGCATCAATATATCTAAGTGGTCATGGACTATACAACCCGATACCCTGAAGCAGTACCACTAAGAAACTCTTCGGCCAAGAGTATCACCCAGGAACTTGTTCATATTTTCGCATGGATGGGTCTGCCGAAGGAGATTTAGAGAGACCAGGTAACCCCTTTCATGAGCAAGGTAATGAGGGAGTTGTGTAAGGTCCTTCAGATTGCCCAATTGCGAGCCTCAGTCTACCATCCGCAAACAGATGGCCTAGTAGAGCGCTTCAATAAGACCTTGAAGGCAATGCTTAAGAAGGTCATTGAAAAGGACAGTCGAGACTGGGACTATCTGTTTCTGCTCTTTTCAATCAGAGAAGTTCCCCAAGCCTCTACTGGCTTTGCGTCGTTCAAGCTCTTGTATGGTTGACATCCGCGAGGGCTCCTGGACATCGCCAAGGAATCCTGGGAAGCCAAGGTCACCCCACATCGGAGCGTCATAGAGCATGTCACCCAGTTACAGAAAAGGATGGTGAAAGTGATGCCCATAGTGAAGGAGCATCTTCTCCAAGCACAGGAGGCACAGGCAAGGGTGTATAACCGTTCAGCGAGAGTGAGGCAGTTCCAACCCGGGGACTGTGTGATAGTGCTTATCCCCATCCCCACAGTGGAGAGCAAGTTACTAGCCAAGTGGAAGGCCCATACGAGGTGGTGGAAAAATTGAGCGAGGTGAATTACAAGGTGCACCAGCAAGGCCAAAGGAAGCCACACCAAATATACCTTGTGAACTTGCTCAAACCATGGCGAGATCGGGAGTTGCTGAAAACCCCTTGACTGGGAGCCAGTCCCAAAGCCACAGTGGATGATGTCACCATTGACTGACCTTCAAGGCACAAGATCATCATTGATTAAATGGTCTGCTGAGTCTGAGATGGCTTTCCAGGAGTTGAAGCAGGCTCTGTGTAAACATCCGGTTCTGATCGCACCTAACTTTGGCAAGTAGTTTGTTGTCCAGACGGATGTGTCAGAAGTCGGCTTGGGAGCCGTGCTGTCTTAGTAAGTGAATGGGAAGGAGCATCTCATCCTGTATCTGAGCCGGAAGCTCTCTTCATGCAAAAGAAACTATGCCATCTTTGAGAAAGCGTGCATAGCCATAAAATGGGCCATAGATATCCTGAGGTACTACCTGAGAAGGCTGTTGGTTTAAGCTGGTATCTGACCATGCCCCGCTGAGGTGGTTGATGGAAAAGAAGGGTAAAAATGCTCAGGTAACTAAGTGGTTCTTAGGCCTCCAAGATTTCACGATTCACGTCGAGCATAGACCAGGAAAGTTGCACGGTAATGCAGATGCCCTGTCCAGACTCCCCTACTTAGCGAGTAAAGGTGCCAAAATTCCCTGGTTTGGGCAGGGGGGGGGGATATGTGACAAAGTCATTGGTAATGTAATAGAGTGGAGATATGAGTCACTGCGCTTAATGGCATCAGTGATATAAAACCAGAGTATTTTCCTCGGGCTCACTACGCATTGTGAAGGTTAAGTTATGTTATGGGCTGGTTTTAGTGGACCTTCATAGAGCGGGTGGGAGGAGGTCCACCATGTCTCCACATAGAAAACAAGGAACCACTGCGGACTGTTATGGGAATGTATAGTCATAATACCATGAGAAATCATCCCATACAATCAGCCTGTACATGGAAGGGTGTGGGACACACTAATGCTTTATAAAGCTAAACTACTAGACAAATTCCATATGCATATTACTATGCATGTGAACTCTTGTGTATTACTGGCATCTTTATATTTCTATTTGACACAGCATGTTCCCGATCTTAACATATGACATTGCTATACTACCATTAATGTGAACTTTCTATGCACTTTATCTGATGTGCCCTATTTGGTACCATTTATTTGTCTTCACTTGGGGATCATTACCTCCCTCCTAGTTCCCATGCGGTGTGTTGTCACACATCCCCTATTTGCTGACCATGTTCTTTGTTGTATATTTATTTAATAAACTTTTTCTATGAATTTAATTACTATTGGACTATGGCACTAATTTGTCTAGTGGTTTAGCATGTCTCCACATGCACAGTCCTGACAGGACCTGTGTGATGTCAAGGTCATGTGATCAGTCACATGATGGAGGAGTCACATGGTCTTTGGTTTAAATAACTGAGCTCTAGAGGCAGTTTTTGGTGAGCATAACTGGAGAGAGGATTCTCCAGTGGTTTGTGCCTTATGGAGGAAAGACTGAACCTGTGTTGCTTCAGAGCGGGATGTTACCCACATAAGCATGGACTGTGTTGCAGCGTTTTGTTTTTCTTTGTTGTTTTCCTGTTTTAGCCGGAAAGGCTGTGCTTATTTTCCCCTCTTGTTGGTTTATGCAGCATATTAATAAACCAACCAAAGATTTAAAGAGACAGTATTCCTATTTTCTACCTTCGTATACCGCCTTGTGACTTGAACTACCATACCGGGTAGAGACTCACCAACAGCAGTAAGACGCAGCGGACCTGGAAATGGTACAGGAGGCAGTTCAGTGAGACGACTCGAGATAGGAGGAGCAGAGCGGTGACCGCAGAGAGTAGGATGTCATTTACTGCCCGTGCGAGTTGCTGTTATGACATATTGTCATTTATACAATTTCAGGGTACATGCTATATTTGGATTTTTTGTTCTTTACATTGTTAAATATTTTTGTATTTTGATAGATTGGACTTTTACAGATACCAAATCTGTTTCATTTTTAAGCTTTATAACTTATTTATTCATCAAGTGGGAAAAGGGGGGTGATTCAAACTTTTATTTTTATTACAAACTTTTTTTTAATTTTTAGTCCTTTTATGGGACATTAATCTGCGATCAACTGATCACTTGTTCTACATACTGCAATAATTCAATATTGCAGTATGTTACTAAAAACATGGTTTCCTATGAAGCCCAGCTCCTTGGTTGGACTTCACAAGAGTAAGGATATGCCAGGCATGGGGTCCTTTAGCAGACTGTCATAACAACCCGTCAGTACCCCATTATTAAGTCATAGTAGGGCTGAGGGGCACATGTAGAAGATCATCCTGCTTTAATGCTGCTGAGACTGACAGTTGCATTTGAGGACTTAATAGCAGCAATCAGCTCTTAGCTCTGATCACTACTGTTAAAGCTGTCATCTTCCAGGTATGGAGTGGAGTCAGCTCCTGCATCTGCTTTATATACTGACACTTGACATTAGACATACCATTGTTGGGAATTGGTTAACATTACCACAGCACAAGCATTCTGCACTGGGTTGCCATTGCCAAGGATTTCCAAACAGCCTTACATCACTAAGCACAATGTCAAGCATCACATGGAGTAGTGTAAAGCAGCTGCCGCTGGACTCTGGAGGAAATTAGTTCTGTGGAGTTATGGATCAGACTTCTCTATCTGGCATCTGATTGATGAGTCTGGGTTTGGAAATTGCCAAGAGAATGTGACCTGCCTGACTGAATTGTGCCTGCTGTAAAGTTTGGTACAGAAGGAATAATGCTATAAGGTTGTTTTTTCAAGGTTTGGCCTTGGCCTATTAGTCACCGTAAAGAGAAATCTTAAGGAATGAACATACCGAGACATTTCATACAATGGTATGGTTCCACTTTTGTGGGAACACTTTGGGGAAGTTTCTATTCTGTTCCCCATGACTTTGCCTAGTGCCTATAGTAAAGTCCATAAAGCCACAGTTGGTGGAGATTGGTGTGGAATAACTTGACCGACCACAAAGAGCTCTGAACTCAAAACCCAACCATCACCTTAGAGATGAACTAGATAAGAGATTGCAAGCCATGCCCCCTTTCAAACCTTCTAACTTAAGTAGTAGTCCACCAGTTCCTAAAGAATAGCTAAATAATCAGGTCCACCCAATAAAGTTGGGTAACTAAGCAAATGAAGCCTTCTCATTGATGGTTTAAAATCCTTAAGTAAATCAAGGTCTATTGTATTTCAGATAAAGGAACCAGGTTTTGCCTTTAAAGACCCACCAACAAAACTTTCAAATTCAACTTGGAACCGTCCGTTAAATGATAGTAAATATTTTGCCAAACAACTAATAACCCTCTTCCATTTTAGAAAAAAAATAGGAAGACTGGGAATTATTTAAAAATAACTCTTGGCACAATCTAAATAAAAATCAAATTTGGGTTAGGCAACAAACATTTTAGATATTCCAACAAAGGCAACAAACATTTTAGATATTCCAGAACCCTTATTCAATTCTACTAACAGATCAAGCGTCTTCACTTCTCCAACATCATTACCACCTTATAGTAGGAGGAGGCAAAGCCTGCAATCCACGTTTTAACAGGCTTTTGATGCAAACCCCGATAACCAATTCACTAAACAGTAAAAGAATTATCTATGAACAACATCTTCACATATCCGCCCTCTTCTGTGCACAGAACACAAAGGAATGGTGGAAAATCCTGACATAGATCTGTTTGGGAACTCAAAAATAATTCAACAATTACATTTGGTCGAATACACAACCTAAACCCACCTGGGTCCCACATACCAGTCTTCTCAATTATAGCAGCATCTAAACTCAGACTTGCCCACTTGTCTTGGAATGGTAGGAGAATTTCAGCGACTGCCTACCAAGAGCTTGTGAGCATTTTTGAAAACCAAATTAAACTGAAATTTAGATAATGAGAACCTATTAAAATGAATTAAAAATCAATCTGGAATTTTAGGTCTAACTCGAAGATAACTTTCAATTATTATAACAGGACAGACTGGACAGTCCACCATTGTAGCCAATCTCAACCACATGCCTTTACCAATCTGATCTGTGTTGGACCTTATGAATATGTGCACAGTGCTGCTGATGGACTGAGACCAATATCTGCTAAATTACATAAATTACATTAGAAGGAAAAAACTACCTGTAAATTAGTTAAAATTTCCTATCTATAATCCCTCACAAAAGGCACACCACATACTCCAACACAAAGAGTAACTCTCCAAAGTCTTGGGAGCGAGAAAATTCTTAATCTATTTGCTAACTAATCCCAGAATAAAGTCCAGAAATGATCTGGACAAGTAACCCCTTCTCGTTCTGTGCGAGGTGCCAGTTTGCACCACTATGCACAAGAGAGAGAATTCACAATATCGTTTTTTTTTGCTTTTACCATACACTCACCTTTAACCAAGAAAAAACTAAATATGTCAGCAATTTTACAACTACTTTTACAATTTTATAACTTTTTCATTATAAGAAAGACATAGCTGAACTAGGATAGGTGCAGAGAAGAGTTGCCAGGGTTATTAGAGGACTGGGGGGTCTGCAATACCAAGATAGGTTATTAAACTTGGGGTTATTCAGTTTGGAAACACGAAGGCTAAGGGGTGATCTTATTACAATGTATAAATATATGAGGAGACAGTACGGAGATATTTCTAATGATCTTTTTACACCTAGGCCTGCGACAGGATAAGGAGCATATTCTACGTCTAGAGGAAAGAAACCTTAATCATTATTGTGAAGAAACCAGAATGTATCTTAATTTCCCAGACAACCATGTTTTGCAAAAACAAAAGAACTGGCTTTTTATCTGTATATTGGCTTGTGAATTTAAGTGTTTATGTCTGGTGGGTCAAGAAGACAGACTTGTCCACTGATATACTATCTAACATACTGTGTAAGTCTGTAATAGTGACTGTACATTGAGTGGGTTAAGCTTTGTTTATTGATGTGTGCTTATATGCTAATAGTGCTACTTAATCCCATCACCATTGTTTACCTTATCTTGATGTTGGACTGAAAGACCCTGGGTAATTCTAAAAATAGCTTACATGCCTTGGGTATAAAATGACTCAGAGTTCACATCCTGAGAGTCTGAAGTAAAACAGAGCTTCCAGCCAGACATTCTGAAAACCACCCAACAGACAAGAGAAAGGACTGCAGCCAATTCATCATGGCACCATCACGAGGGACACTGATCTAGGATTCTATAGGATACAACCTAGGGGTTTTCGGCTCCGGTTGGAAGGGCACAGGTCTGATCCAGTGACCATCTCTGCACCATGGATATGTTTGGAGAAAGCCAGGGTTGGGACCCGCTGGTTGCCTGGTTCCATGGAGATGGTCAGATAAGCCAGGTGGTGACTCTCGTGTCAACTGGCTTTGGACCTTGTATGGACTCTATGGACAGTTCTTGGTCATCTCCCTATGCTTGTCGTTACCCGTTACCCCTTCTCTGTGCGTTAGTAGCGACCCTGGGAGCTCTGACATCATGTCATACTGGAAATACGTGGAGACGCAGTGATATGTTATATGCACCCATGTAACCAAACAATTCCAGCCATGGTGAGATTGTTCTGTTTGCTATGGTGTGCTGTGGTTCAATAAAGTATTGCCACACTGTTTTACCTTAACCCTGTGTTGTCTGTGTAGTGTATTGCCCACGGGGAGTTAGAGCGGGCGTTCAGTGGTATGAGCCGTGGTCCATGCAGTCTTGCTAAAGACAGCCGGGCCAGCGGACGAGAGCACCCACTGACCCCGTTTCTCCACAATTATCATGATTCTTTACTGTAAGAGCAGTGAGACTATGGAACTCTTTGCCACATGATGTTGTAATGGTTGATTGACTACTAAAATTCAATAAGGGCCTGGATGCCTTTCTTGAAAAACACAATATTACAGGTTATGGGCATTAGATTCTGTGATGGGACGTTGATCCAGTAAACTAGTCTTATTGCCGTATGTGGAGTTGGGAAGGAATTTTTCACCTAATATGGAGATACTATGGTGTGCCTTATGTTTTTTTTCCTTTCCTCTGGATCAACATGTTACATTATAGGTTGACTTTTTTGGACTTATGTCTACGATCAACCTTATAAAACTATGAAAAGTGTTATGACCCCAATGGCGAGGGTCTCAGAGGAACGTGGAAGTCTGCAGAATACAAAAATCCAGCTCATAGGGCAGTGGTAACTGGGTTGACCATATATCTACTCCTAACGCCAACACTAGAAGTAGCCGGGGATCATTCCTACGTTGATTCTAGATGACACGCGCCAGCCGGAGAATCTAGCTACCCCTAGTAGAGGAAAACAAAGACCTTTCTTGCCTCCAGAGAAGGGGACCCCAAAGCTGGATAGAAGCCCCCCACAAATAATGACGGTGAGGTAAGAGGAAATGACAAACACAGAAATGAACCAGGTTTAGCACAGAGAGGCCCGCTTACTGATAGCAGAATAAAGAAAGGTAACTTATATGGTCAACAAAAACCCTATCAAAATCCACACTGGAAATTCAAGAACCCCCGAACCGTCTAACGGTCCGGGGGGAGAACACCAGCCCCCTAGAGCTTCCAGCAAAGGTCAGGATATAGATTTGGAACAAGCTGGACAAAAATACAAAACCAAAACAAATAGCAAAAAGCAAAAGGCAGACTTAGCTGATATAACTGGAACCAGGATCAGTAGACAAGAGCACAGCAGACTAGCTCTGATAACTACGTTGCCAGGCATTGAACTGAAGGTCCAGGGAGCTTATATAGCAACACCCCTAACTAACGACCCAGGTGCGGATAAAAGGAATGACAGAAAAACCAGAGTCAAAAAACTAGTAACCACTAGAGGGAGCAAAAAGCAAATTCACAACAGTACCCCCCCCCTTAGTGAGGGGTCACCGAACCCTCACCACGACCACCAGGGCGATCAGGATGAGCGGCATGAAAGGCACGAACTAAATCGGCCGCATGAACATCAGAGGCGACCACCCAGGAATTATCCTCCTGACCATAGCCCTTCCGCTTGACCAGGTACTGAAGCCTCCGCCTGGAGAGGCGAGAATCCAAGATCTTCTCCACCACGTACTCCAACTCGCCCTCAACCAACACCGGAGCAGGAGGCTCAGCAGAAGGAACTACAGGCACAATGTACCGCCGCAACAAGGACCTATGAAATACATTGTGAATAGCAAACGACACAGGAAGATCCAGACGAAAAGATACAGGATTAAGGATTTCCAATATCTTGTAAGGCCCAATAAAACGAGGTTTAAATTTGGGAGAGGAGACCTTCATAGGAACAAAGCGGGAAGAAAGCCACACCAAATCCCCAACGCGTAGTCGGGGACCCACACCGCGGCGGCGGTTGGCAAAGCGCTGAGCCTTCTCCTGTGACAACTTCAAGTTGTCCACCACATGATTCCAGATCTGCTGCAACCTATCCACCACAGAATCCACCCCAGGACAGTCAGAAGGCTCCACATGACCCGAAGAAAAGCGAGGATGGAAACCAGAGTTGCAGAAAAAAGGCGAAACCAAGGTGGCGGAACTAGCCCGATTATTAAGGGCAAACTCAGCCAACGGCAAGAATGTCACCCAATCGTCCTGATCAGCAGAGACAAAACACCTCAAATAAGCCTCCAAAGTCTGATTGGTTCGCTCCGTCTGTCCATTAGTCTGAGGATGGAAAGCAGACGAAAACGACAAATCAATGCCCATCCTACTACAAAAGGATCGCCAGAACCTGGAAACGAACTGGGATCCTCTGTCTGACACAATATTCTCAGGGATGCCGTGCAAACGAACCACGTTCTGGAAAAACACAGGAACCAGATCGGAAGAGGAAGGCAGCTTAGGCAAAGGAACCAAATGGACCATCTTGGAGAAGCGATCACATATCACCCAGATAACGGACATGCCCTGAGATAGCGGAAGATCAGAAATGAAATCCATGGAGATATGTGTCCAAGGTCTCTTCGGGACAGGCAAGGGCAAGAGCAAACCGCTGGCACGAGAACAGCAAGGCTTAGCTCGAGCACAAGTCCCACAGGACTGCACAAATGACCGCACATCCCTTGACAAGGAAGGCCACCAAAAGGACCTGGCCACCAGATCTCTGGTGCCAAAAATTCCCGGGTGACCTGCCAACACCGAGGAATGAACCTCGGAAATGACTCTGCTGGTCCACTTATCCGGGACAAACAGTCTGTCAGGTGGACAAGACTCAGGCCTATCAGCCTGAAATCTCTGCAACACACGTCGCAGATCCGGAGAAATAGCTGACAAGATAACTCCATCTTTAAGAATACCAACAGGATCAGCGACTCCAGGAGCATCAGGCACAAAGCTCCTAGAAAGAGCATCGGCCTTCACATTCTTTGAACCTGGTAAATACGAGACAACAAAATCAAAGCGGGAGAAAAACAATGACCAGCGGGCCTGTCTCGGATTAAGGCGTTTAGCAGACTCGAGATACATCAGATTTTTGTGATCAGTCAAGACCACCACACGATGCTTAGCACCCTCGAGCCAATGACGCCACTCCTCAAATGCCCATTTCATGGCCAACAACTCCCGATTGCCCACATCATAATTTCGCTCGGCAGGCGAAAATTTCCTAGAGAAAAAGGCACAAGGCTTCATAACAGAGCAACCAGGGCCTCTCTGCGACAAAACGGCCCCTGCCCCAATCTCCGAAGCATCCACCTCAACCTGAAAGGGAAGTGAGACGTCAGGCTGGCACAAAACAGGCGCCGAAGTAAACCGGCGTTTCAACTCCTGGAAAGCCTCCACGGCAGCAGGAGCCCAGTTAGCTACATCGGAGCCCTTCTTGGTCATATCCGTCAAAGGTTTCACAATGCTAGAAAAATTAGCGATAAAACGACGGTAGAAGTTAGCGAAGCCCAAGAACTTCTGAAGACTCTTAACTGACGAGGGCTGAGTCCAATCAAGAATAGCTCGGACCTTGACTGGGTCCATCTCCACAGCAGAAGGGGAAAAAATGAACCCCAAAAAGGGAACCTTCTGTACACCAAAGAGACACTTTGAGCCCTTGACAAACAAAGAATTTTCACGCAAAATTTTAAAGACCAACCTGACCTGCTCCACATGCGAATCCCAATTATCAGAAAAAACCAAAATATCATCCAGATAAACAATCAAAAATTTATCCAGATACTTCCGGAAAATGTCATGCATAAAGGACTGAAAAACTGAAGGCGCATTGGAGAGCCCAAAAGGCATCACCAAGTACTCAAAATGACCTTCGGGCGTATTGAATGCGGTTTTCCATTCATCACCTTGCTTAATGCGCACCAGGTTGTACGCACCACGAAGGTCTATCTTGGTGAACCACTTGGCACCCTTAATCCGGGCAAACAAGTCAGACAACAGCGGTAAAGGATACTGAAATTTGACAGTGATCTTATTTAAAAGCCGATAATCAATACAAGGTCTCAAAGATCCGTCCTTTTTTGCCACAAAAAAGAATCCCGCACCAAGAGGGGAAGAAGACGGACGAATATGTCCTTTTTCCAGAGACTCCTTGATATATGAACGCATAGCGGTATGTTCAGGTACCGACAGATTAAACAGTCTTCCCTTAGGAAATTTACTGCCTGGGATCAAATCTATAGCACAGTCACAGTCCCTATGAGGAGGCAGTGCACTGGACTCAGACTCACTGAAGACATCCTGATAATCAGACAAATACTCCGGAACTTCCGAAGGCGTAGAAGAAGCAATAGACACAGGCAGGGAATCCTCATGAATACCACGACAGCCCCAACTTGAGACTGACATAGCCTTCCAGTCCAGGACTGGATTATGGGTCTGTAACCATGGCAGCCCTAAAACGACCAAATCATGCATTTTATGTAAAACCAGGAAACGTATCACCTCGCGGTGTTCAGGAGTCATGCACATGGTAACCTGAGTCCAATACTGCGGTTTATTTGCTGCCAATGGTGTAGCATCAATACCCCTAAGAGGAATAGGATTTTCTAATGGTTCAAGAGTAAATCCACAGCGCTTAGCAAATGAGAGATCCATGAGACTCAGGGCAGCACCTGAATCTACAAACGCCATGACAGGATAAGATGACAGTGAGCAAATCAAAGTTACAGACAGAATAAATTTAGGATGCAAATTACCAACGGTGACAGGACTAACAACCTTAGCTATACGTTTAGAGCATGCTGAGATAACATGTGTAGAATCACCACAGTAGTAGCACAAGCCATTCCGGCGTCTATGAATTTTCCGCTCATTTCTAGTCAGGATTCTATCACATTGCATTAAATCAGGTGTCTGTTCAGACAACACCATGAGGGAATTTGCGGTTTTTCTATCACATTGCACCGAATTAGGTGTCTGTTCAGACAACACCATGAGGGAATTTGCGGTTTTGCGCTCCCGCAACCGCCGGTCAATTTGAATAGCCAGTGCCATAGTATCATTCAGACCTGTGGGAATGGGAAAACCCACCATAACATTCTTAATGGCTTCAGAAAGGCCATTTCTAAAATTAGCGGCCAGTGCACACTCGTTCCAATGTGTCAGCACGGACCATTTCCGAAATTTTTGGCAATACACTTCAGCCTCGTCCTGCCCCTGAGACATAGACAGCAAGGCCTTTTCTGCCTGAATCTCAAGATTGGGTTCCTCATAAAGTAAACCGAGCGCCAGAAAAAACGCATCAAGATCAGCCAATGCCGGATCTCCTGGCGCCAGCGAAAAAGCCCAATCCTGAGGGTCGCCCCGTAAGAACGAAATAACAATTTTTACTTGCTGAGCAGAATCTCCTGATGAACAGGGTCTCAGGGACAAAAACAATTTACAATTATTCACGAAATTCCTAAACTTAAACCTGTCTCCGGAAAACAGTTCAGGAATCAGTATTTTAGGTTCTGACCTAGGATTTCTGATAACATAGTCTTGTATGCCCTGCACACGAGTAGCCAGCTGGTCCACACTTGTAATCAAGGTCTGGACATTCATGTCTGCAGCAAGCATAGCCACTCTGAGGTAAAGGGGAAGGAGAGAAAAAAAAAAAACTCAGAATCTTCTTTCTTATAATCCCTCTTCTGCAATGCATTAAACATTTAATACTGGCCTGGCAAACTGTTATGACCCCAATGGCGAGGGTCTCAGAGGAACGTGGAAGTCTGCAGAATACAAAAATCCAGCTCATAGGGCAGTGGTAACTGGGTTGACCATATATCTACTCCTAACGCCAACACTAGAAGTAGCCGGGGATCATTCCTACGTTGATTCTAGATGACACGCGCCAGCCGGAGAATCTAGCTACCCCTAGTAGAGGAAAACAAAGACCTTTCTTGCCTCCAGAGAAGGGGACCCCAAAGCTGGATAGAAGCCCCCCACAAATAATGACGGTGAGGTAAGAGGAAATGACAAACACAGAAATGAACCAGGTTTAGCACAGAGAGGCCCGCTTACTGATAGCAGAATAAAGAAAGGTAACTTATATGGTCAACAAAAACCCTATCAAAATCCACACTGGAAATTCAAGAACCCCCGAACCGTCTAACGGTCCGGGGGGAGAACACCAGCCCCCTAGAGCTTCCAGCAAAGGTCAGGATATAGATTTGGAACAAGCTGGACAAAAATACAAAACCAAAACAAATAGCAAAAAGCAAAAGGCAGACTTAGCTGATATAACTGGAACCAGGATCAGTAGACAAGAGCACAGCAGACTAGCTCTGATAACTACGTTGCCAGGCATTGAACTGAAGGTCCAGGGAGCTTATATAGCAACACCCCTAACTAACGACCCAGGTGCGGATAAAAGGAATGACAGAAAAACCAGAGTCAAAAAACTAGTAACCACTAGAGGGAGCAAAAAGCAAATTCACAACAGAAAAGGCAAAGAAATTGCCAATAAAACTCAATTATATTCTTTACGAACTAGAATTCATAAAAGCTTTACCCCAAGTTAACAAAGAAAGTACAGTTAGGAAAATCTCCAATAGAGCTAAATTCTTAGTCAAACCATTTTGCTCCAATTTTCATGCCAGGGTTCTGATGACCACAGACCAATCCAGAATACGTAATGAATACACACTACTACCTGAATACGGAGTAGAAAGACGAAACAGCAAAATATTAAAATAATTGTAATTTTATTGAGAAAATAATTAAAAACATGTAAAAAAGCTGTATGAACCACACAAGACAGAGCACACAAATCCGGACTCCTGAAAAGTCAATGTATATATACCGGGCCAGGTATGTATAGAAAATTAATACCTTGGGAAAACATATTTCTGGACTGATGAATATAATTAGCTGTATTGCCAATAATATATATAATACTTAATTATATGTGCAAAAAACTGCTACATAAAGTGCCAGTAATAAATATCTAATACAAATATATACAAAAAATGTGCAAAAATTACTACGTAAAGTGCCAATAAATAAATAAATACCTCTTACATATACAAAAATAATAAAATAATAAATGTAAACTTGAGAAAGATCTGAAGTGTACTAGTGCAAATTGTATGTATATGTAATTAATTAGTAAATAATTGTGGAATACTGGATATTCTATGCAAGTACCTAATGTATGAAGTGTGCCATGATAAAATTATGAATCTAGCATAAAGTGCTGAGTGTATAATGCATCTCGCATAAGGTGCTGAGTATCCTATATAAAGACCTGGTATACACGTGTGTCACTGCGAAATGGCCGCACTATGATTGTTAATCTAAAGTGCTAAGTGCTCAGTGCAAATATATGGCACACAAATGTGCTACTACAAAGTTATGTCAGCAAAGATCCAGTTTTTTCCATAAAGTAATGTAGAAAGACCTGTAATCATACCTGGCAATGAATGCGGTCCTAAGTGGAGTGCGTGCTCTCACCCCGACAGCGCCGTTTCGCTAATTCTTCCTCTATGTGGGCCCCCATAGAGGAAGCATTAGCGAAACGGCGCTGTCGGGGTGAGAGCACGCACTCCACTTAGGACCGCATTCATTGCCAGGTATGATTACAGGTCTTTCTACATTACTTTATGGAAAAAACTGGATCTTTGCTGACATAACTTTGTAGTAGCACATTTGTGTGCCATATATTTGCACTGAGCACTTAGCACTTTAGATTAACAATCATAGTGCGGCCATTTCACAGTGACACACGTGTATACCAGGTCTTTATATAGGATACTCAGCACCTTATGCGAGATGCATTATACACTCAGCACTTTATGCTAGATTCATAATTTTATCATGGCACACTTCATACATTAGGTACTTGCATAGAATATCCAGTATTCCACAATTATTTACTAATTAATTACATATACATACAATTTGCACTAGTACACTTCAGATCTTTCTCAAGTTTACATTTATTATTTTATTATTTTTGTATATGTAAGAGGTATTTATTTATTTATTGGCACTTTACGTAGTAATTTTTGCACATTTTTTGTATATATTTGTATTAGATATTTATTACTGGCACTTTATGTAGCAGTTTTTTGCACATATAATTAAGTATTATATATATTATTGGCAATACAGCTAATTATATTCATCAGTCCAGAAATATGTTTTCCCAAGGTATTAATTTCCTATACATACCTGGCCCGGTATATATACATTGACTTTTCAGGAGTCCGGATTTGTGTGCTCTGTCTTGTGTGGTTCATATAGCTTTTTTACATGTTTTTAATTATTTTCTCAATAAAATTACAATTATTTTAATATTTTGCTGTTTCGTCTTTCTACTCCGTATTCAGGTAGTAGTGTGTATTCATTACAGTTTTTGACGTGTTGCAAAGAAATTTTTCTTCTAAGACTGTGTTTAATACAATCCAGAATACGGCAAAACCTAAAGCCCCTGATGCATCTGTAAAAAGTACCAAAGCCACTGCATCCACAAACTGCTCTTGCCATAAACTGCATCCCAGTTATTATGAGGTCGTAAGTTCGATACCGGTGAACCGTGGTCAATTCTGGCATTGAAATCAATATATGTACTTTGATATAAGCCCATTTGAAGCTGGCCAAATTCTGAGATCCTCTTTCAATTACTTAATTAATTGAATATGAAAATATGGTGATTATTAAACCATGAACAGCAATATAGAGCCCACCAGAAAAAAATTCTGTCTACTGAAATGATTCTAGAAGCAAACACTATTAATCCCAATAATGATTCCATATCCTTCAAAGTTATTTTCTTAAGCATTAGATCTTATTTAATACCAATATCTTCAATAGTAAAATTTCCTAATTTCCAGAAGTCTAAATTCCATTAACTTGATATCAATCAAAATGCCTAAAAGCTTTAATCTACAACTTTGTAACACAGTGCTATCAGTTGAAGTAAGAATATTAATAGAACTACATTAATATATAACTACAAACACTAACAAATAAATGAAAACCAACACTAGAATCAGCCCAGCCAATAAGTAAAATTAATCTAAATTATGAATAATACCAACCTCTTCAGAGTTCTTAAACATTACACAACGAATGAATGATGCAGAAGCATCAAAATAAAAGAAAGAAAACGAAATTTCCTTTTACAACTTATTACACTGAAAATCCAAGGAGTTAAATCCATCTGGATTTAAAGGTAATACATGAAATGCTGATTTGACATCTGCCTTTCTGACGCACGAGGAAAGAGTCATGTCCTCCCGAAACATTACGTCGCTAGAGAAAGGAATTGGGAGAGACCCAGCACAGGAGTGGGGGAGAGATCCGTCCCGTTACCATCCTACAGATCTCTCCAAATGAAGAGAGGATCAGGAAAACTGTGAATGTAAGCTGTCTAGTTTATATAAAACTTGAGTAATAAATAATGACACCCTGAATATGTTGGAGTAATTAATAAACCAAGTTTGTGATACCTTGGAGTCAGGTCAGCTGTTGGTGTAGTCCTGTGGGGCCCGATTCATTAAGGTTTTTACATCAGAATTCTAGTTTAAAAAACTTTAACAAGTCACAATATTTTTGTGCAACTCAGAATATTGCAACTTTTTACCTTTTTACCGTCAGTCCCAGCTAGCAACGCCAATTTTGACTGGTTGGTATGTGGCTAAGGCTGCCCATCAAATTCATTTAGCATTACACCACTTTTGTGGTATAGTTTACTTTAGAAATGTACTCCAGTCAATGAGTCCAGTTAAAAGATGCACAAGAGATTCCAGTTAGGCGCATCATTCCCCAACGAGACTGTTCATTAAGACTAGCACAACATCAATCTGTTAGAATCTGTTTTGCTTTTGACCATCCGCCATCTTGTTGTGGTTTTCTGGCTGCTGGTCTTTTTCCCCTGGTGCTGGGTTTGTCTTAGGTCAGGTGATTGTATCACCCTTTATTACCCAGCACCTGCCTCCCAGTCCTTGCTGGACAACAGTGTTAATCCGCTTGAGTTCTGGCTAGGTGCTTTGATAGCTTTCTATGTTTGTTATTGTGCAGTTCTGGGACTCCCGGTTCTGCTATCCTTAGTTTCTGTTTTCAGTTGGTTTCTGCAGCCTACTCTGTATTTTCTATTAGGAGGTGACCTGTTTTCATATCCAGCCCTTAGATCTTTCAGGGACCTCCTTTCCCCTATCTATAGGTCTTTGCTTGAGATTAACCTAGGATCGTCGGTGGGTCTATTCGCAAGGAATGGGTCGCTCACTTCATCGTAGGGTATCAGCCTAGTCTCAGTGCAGGGTCAGTTTTCCCCATTCTATCCTAGTTCTGTGTTGCAGGTCCATAACACAATCTTTATTAATTTGACCTATGGTATTTATAAGTGGTTTAGATCTATTTGCTTGTTGACATCAGCTTTTGCAATTAAACATATGCCATTGACCCAACGACTTAAAAAATTCATGATTTCAGCAATTGCATCATCAAAAAAAAAAGTTAACTGATGGCATCTTTTTATCCACTAGGTCATTTGCTAACTGTTTCTAAGGGAATGGCAAAAGATGCATTAAATGAAACTCACCTGGCTGTATTTTGGGGACAATGCCTAATGGTGACAAACCTAAAATTTCTGGAGGGAAGAGAACTAAAAGAACAATCAATCTTACATTTAGACAATTTTTTCTGTAATTTTATACCAACTCTTTAAAAAATGTACGACTCAGATGGAAATTGTCTCTTCAGAGAGGAAGAGGATTAGAACTCTAGTGTCAACTATTGGAAGCAGCAATCCTAAGGCAAAATTTGCATATTTCCCAGAGGAGCATTGCGGCTTTAAGTCCCCTCATCTCGACATGCTTAACATGTCACTCTCCGCAAGGAGAAACGATACTTTTTGGATCTTTCTCAGATGGAAAATTATCTATCCAACAACAACCTACCCTTTCAAATGTGGGAATGAAGAAAATGTAAAAAAATGTTTTAAAGCTGTTAAACAGTAGCTCTGCCATTGATCTGTCTTGGTATGCCTTCAGCCAAGGAAACATTCATTCCAGCATCACTGGAGTTTGTGCTCTTTTGAATCAATTGTTTGGAGACATTTGAGGATCGTTTTCTAAAACAGTGAAGGGATGTGGGCCACTACAAAAAGATCATTTGTGGTGATAATGACAGTTATTAAACCACTTACATTGACTCTCAGTATACACAAAGCATATACCTTTCCTCATGGACTTATGAGAAGAATCTTGTTTCAGAACATGCCCAGATCTCCGAGACACCATAAGACTTTTCCAAAGTCCTACATCTTTGAACCCCCATTTCATGATGGTGTGAACCATTTTTTTTCTGAAGACTTATATTGAAATTAAGTGTGGCCACTGAAAATACGGCATGCCTCCAAAGTAGCATCAACATAGTGGAACAAGCCTGAACACAACACTGATGTGTTATAGCAGAGCATGTTGGAGCTCACCTCAATAAATCTCACCAGTGCGGTACGAGAGCCCAGTGCCTGAACTTATAAATTGATACAACAGCATATGTGACCGGCTGCAGAGCTCTCGTATTGCACTGCGATCAAAGGTCCTCTTCGATAGTACATACCATCACTACTTATATGCAAGGAAAAGGCAGAGAAGAGTAACGTCATAACTTATAGAGGAAACTCGTGCAGAGAACATTTACTAATCTTCTCACCTTCCTTCTGTGTGTTCAATAGAAGCAGCATGTGCTGAAGTGCAAGTAAAGCCATCCACCATGGTCAGGCAAAAGCCATTACACAGGATAAAGTAGGGGCCAAAGTATCAGCTTATCTTCACAACGCAAAATTATTTTAAAACACATCTAATCGCTTAAATACTTAATTTTCCATCATCTATGAATTAAGCAGCACTTTCAATTATGGGACAACTCCTGTATGTAGATGAACATGAGCTGTAATATCAGACTTAGTCCATTGGCAAGGGTGGCGCTGTTTCTTGAATAAAACAACAATATTTTAATGTCACACCACCCACTTTCAGTACACTGACCTTGGAAGATGTAACTAACACACCAAAAACAATAGTGGACTTACCATGTGTTTCCTTGACTGTATCTTTCCAACAGGTCAAGTTATGCATTGTACTTGCTTTGTTTGAAGAATATAATATTCAATGTACAATACAAAGTATTTGGGTTGCTAAAGCACCCCTATCTGCAAGAATAGAGTAATAGAGTAAAAGTAACCAATAGGTGGTTGACTGGAACGAACACAACATATAGGGGCACACATAATGCTATGCATACAGAACAAAATAAACTCCAGTGTGTGAAGTGACCTTCTGAAATGTGCTCAGGATAAATGAGTACACCCTAACAGATTTGTCAGAAAACCTTTTAGTTTCCTTTTACGATCAACATTTTCTATATTAATAATAATAATAATAATAATAATATATTACATTAATAATAAACTATATTACAAAATATTCCCACAAATGTGGGCTATTAATTGCAAATAAGATTTGTTATTTTGCACACCCAAAAAGTAATTTTCCTAACATATTCAAAATCATGATGCAAAAAGTACACCCCCGATGAACATCTTAGGATAAAAGCTAAAGTTTAGGCTACTAGAAGACAAGATGCGAGAGCGTCTTCCATGGCAAAATCCTGGTGATGCGAAACAGCGAAGAGTAGATTGAATCTACGATACGATACGATACACTTTATTGATCCCGTGGGAAATTATGGTATCACAGCAGCACAACTTACATCATAAGAATCATAAAATGAACTAGATGGGCATTTCCTGAAGGAAATACATGGTGCTTGAACAGCGCTGCCAGCTTTACAGCAGCACTTTTCACACACGGGACCAGGGGGGCCACTCACTTTTCCACACCCAGGACCAGGGGAGCACTTACTTTTCCACACCTGGGACCGGGGCGCACTTACTTTTCCACACCCGGGACCGGGGCGCACTTACTTTTGCACACCCGGGACCGGGGGCGCACTTACTTTTGCACACGGGGCCGGGGGCGCACTTACTTTTGCACACGGGGCCGGGGGCGCACTTACTTTTGCACACGGGGCCGGGGGCGCACTTACTTTTGCACACGGGGCCGGGGGCGCACTTACTTTTGCACACGGGGCCGGGGGCGCACTTACTTTTGCACACGGGGCCGGGGGCGCACTTACTTTTGCACACGGGGCCGGGGGCGCACTTACTTTTGCACACGGGGCCGGGGGCGCACTTACTTTTGCACACGGGGCCGGGGGCGCACTTACTTTTCACACACGGGACCAGGGGGGCCACTTACTTTTCCACACCCAGGACCAGGGGAGCACTTACTTTTCCACACCCGGGACCGGGGCGCACTTACTTTTCCACACCCGGGACCGGGGCGCACTTACTTTTGCACACCCAGGACCGGGGGCGCACTTACTTTTGCACACGGGGCCGGGGGCGCACTTACTTTTGCACACGGGGCCGGGGGCGCACTTACTTTTGCACACGGGGCCGGGGGCGCACTTACTTTTGCACACGGGGCCGGGGGCGCACTTACTTTTGCACACGGGGCCGGGGGCGCACTTACTTTTGCACACGGGGCCGGGGGCGCACTTACTTTTGCACACGGGGCCGGGGGCGCACTTACTTTTGCACACGGGGCCGGGGGCGCACTTACTTTTGCACACGGGGCCGGGGGCGCACTTACTTTTCGCACACGGGGCCGGGGGCGCACTTACTTTTCACACACGGGGCCGGGGGGGCACTTACTTTTCACACACGGGGCCGGGGGGCACTTACTTTTCACACACGGGTCCGGGGGGGCACTTACTTTTCACACACGGGACGAGAGGGTGTCATAGTCACTTTATTCTGATGTTTGACTTTGATAAATGATCATGTCCTAAAATGGACACCGTACATTTGCATAGCTGCCATCTTTGGAAGGTCAAGTTGGGGGTAATGGAAAGTTCACCATTATTTCCTATGGGAAATTTTTTTTTTAAAATGCGATTTTTAAAAAAACTACATATCGGATCGACTATAAAAGTCATAGCACACCTGTCCCCACCGAGGCCTTCGAAACGCCGCCTGAACGGGGTCTCTGCGCCGAGCGGTTCGAGCCGCATTAATTGCGGAAAACGCGGAGAAGAATAATAAAATATAAGAAATCGGATTACAATATGTTGCTTGAACCTAGGAGGTTCAAGCACCATAATTACTTAATTGACATGACAGTTTGTTGACAGAAGGACATTATACATTAGAATAGGACATACACAACGAGTGAACTGAAATGTAGTATAAAGTAGACAATCCCCTTTATGATTTAACCCTAATGTTATTGTTGTACATCCCCATAGCAGTTGGCACAAACGATTTCCTAAATTTTTCCTTCTTACACCTCAGAAGTATTAGCCGGTTACTGAAGGTGCTCTTCTGTCTCATGAATAGCTCATATAGTGGACGTGCATTATTGTTCATAATTGCCCTACACTTTCTCAGAGTTCTTCTCTCCACTACCTCCTCAAGAGAGTCCAGATTGCAGCCGACAGCAGAGCTTGCCTTCTTGATAATCTTATTCAGCTTATTAGCATCAGAGGCCCGCACACTATTACCCCAGCATATGATTGCAAAAAAGATGGCACTTGCCACCACAGACTGGTAGAACATTTCTAACATTTTGCTGCACACATTAAAAGACCTCAGTTTCCTTAGGAAATACAATCTGCTCATCCCCTTCTTGTAGACAGTCTCTGAGTGGCATCTCCAGTCCAGTTTGCTATCCAAATGGACCCCCAAATATTTATAACTCTCCACCTGCTCTACCTCCTGACCAGCAATAGTGATCGGTAAGCATTCCAACTTAATCCTGCTATAGTTGGCCACCAACTCCTTGGTTTTCTTAACATTTAGTTGTAGATAGTTACCATTGCACCAATCCATGAAATTCGACACCACCCTTCTATATTCCTCATCCCCCCGATCTCCCCTAATACATCCCACAACCACGGAGTCATCCGAAAATTTTTGAAGGTGGCAAAGATCAGATTTATACTGAAAGTCCGATGTATACAGTGTGAATAGAAAGGGTGCAAGCACCGTTCCCTGGGGGGCACCTACACTGCTCAATAATCTGCTTGACACAACTGCTCCCATCTGTACAAACTGTGGCCGATCTGATAGGTAGTCAGTTATCCAATTTCTCATCCCCACCTCCACCTTCATATCAGTCATCTTCTTGTGTAGTAAAGGTGGCTGCAGGGAATTAAATGAACTCGAGAAATCAAAGAACATCGCTCGCACCATGGTTCCGTCAGTCTCCAGAAATGAATGTACACTATGTAACAGAGAAAGAATAGCATCATCCACCCCCAATCTATGTCGGTAAGCAAACTGAAGGGGATCGATAAAAGCATTGACCCTTGGTCTTAATTGAGCAAGCACTAATCTTTCCAAGGCCTTCTGTTATGACCCCAATGGCAGAGGGTCTCAGGAATCAATACCAAGTCTGCAAACACAAAAAAACAGCTCATAGGGCAGTGGTAACTGGGCTGACCATATATCTAATCCTAGCACCACAAATAGAAGTAGCTGGGGAACGTGCCTACGTTGGTTCTAGACGTCTCGCGCCAGCCGGAGAACTAACTAACCCTAGAAGGGAAAAGAAAGACCTTTCTTGCCTCCAGAGAAAAGACCCCAAAAGTTGGATACAAGCCCCCAACAAATAATAACGGTGAGGTAAGAGGAAAAGACAAACATAAGAATGAGCTAGGTATTTAGCAAAGAGAGGCCCACTAGCTAATAGCAGAATAAGTAAGATGACTTATATGGTCAGCAAAAACCCTATTAAAATATCCACGCTGGATATTCAAGAACCCCCGAACCGTCTAACGGCCGGGGGGAGAACACCAGCCCCCTAGAGCTTCCAGCAAGGTCAGAAATCACATTTAGTACAAGCTGGACAAAAATAGAAGCAAAGCAAGTAACTCAAAAAACAAAGAAGCAAGACTTAGCTTAATTTTGCAAGAGCCAGGACCAGCAGACAGGAGCAACAGAAGGATCTGATTACAACGATGCCAGGCACTGGACTAAGGATCCAGGAAGTTAATATAGCGACACCCCTGGACTAACGACCCAGGTGAGTGCCAAACAGAAAAAAAGACAATCCCAGAGTCATACCACTAGTGACCACAAGAGGGAGCCAAAAAGTCTAATTCACAACAGTACCCCCCCCTTAAGGAGGGGTCACCGAACCCTCACCAAGACCACCAGGGCGATCAGGATGAGCAGCGTGAAAGGCACGAACCAAATCGGCCGCATGCACATCAGAGGCAACCACCCAGGAATTATCCTCCTGACCATAGCCCTTCCACTTGACCAGATACTGAAGCCTCCGCCTGGAGAGACGAGAATCCAAGATCTCCAGCATGTACTCCAACTCGCCCTCAACCAACATCGGAGCAGGAGGCTCAACAGAAGGAACCACAGGTACAACGTACCGCCGCAACAAAGACCTATGGAACACGTTGTGAATGGCAAACGACACAGGAAGATCCAAGCGAAAGGACACAGGATTAAGGATTTCCAATATCTTGTAAGGACCGATGAAGTGAGGCTTAAATTTAGGAGAGGAGACCTTCATAGGAACAAATCGAGAAGACAGCCATACCAAATCCCCAACACGAAGTCGGGGACCCACACCGCGGCGGCGGTTGGCAAAACGCTGAGCCTTCTCTTGTGACAACTTTAAGTTGTCCACCACATGATTCCAGATCTGCTGCAACCTATCCACCACAGAATCTACCCCAGGACAGTCAGAAGGCTCCACATGTCCCGAAGAAAAACGAGGATGGAAACCAGAGTTGCAGAAAAATGGCGAAACCAATGTAGCGGAACTAGCCCGATTATTAAGGGCAAACTCAGCCAACGGCAAGAAGGTCACCCAATCATCCTGATCCGCAGAAACAAAACACCTCAAATAAGCCTCCAGAGTCTGATTAGTTCGCTCCGTTTGTCCATTAGTCTGAGGATGAAAGGCAGACGAAAACGACAACTCAATGCCCATCCTAGCACAAAAGGATCGCCAGAACCTGGAAACAAACTGGGATCCTCTGTCAGACACAATATTCTCAGGAATGCCGTGTAAACGAACCACATTCTGAAAGAACACAGGAACCAGATCTGAAGAGGAAGGCAGCTTAGGCAAAGGTACCAAATGGACCATCTTAGAAAAGCGATCACATACCACCCAGATGACAGACATGCCCTGAGACACCGGGAGATCTGAAATGAAATCCATGGAAATGTGTGTCCAAGGCCTCTTCGGAACAGGCAAGGGCAAGAGCAACCCGCTGGCACGCGAACAGCAAGGCTTAGCTCGAGCACAAGTCCCACAGGACTGCACAAACGACCGCACATCCCGTGACAAGGAAGGCCACCAAAAGGACCTAGCCACCAGATCTCTGGTGCCAAAAATTCCCGGATGCCCTGCCAACACCGAGGAATGAACCTCGGAAATGACTCTGCTGGTCCACTTATCAGGAACAAACAGTCTGTCAGGTGGACAAGAGTCAGGTCTACCAGCCTGAAATCACTGCAACACACGTCGCAAATGCGGAGAAATGGCTGACAAGATAACTCCCTCTTTAAGAATACCAACTGGTTCTGCGACTCCCGGAGAGTCAGGCACAAAGCTCCTTGAAAGAGCATCCGCCTTCACATTCTTTGAACCTGGTAAATACGAGACCACAAAGTCAAAACGGGAGAAAAACAATGACCAGCGGGCCTGTCTAGGATTCAGGCGTTTAGCAGACTCGAGATACATCAAATTTTTGTGATCAGTCAAGACCACCACACGATGCTTAGCACCCTCGAGCCAATGACGCCACTCCTCAAATGCCCACTTCATGGCCAACAACTCCCGATTGCCAACATCATAATTCCGCTCAGCAGGCGAAAACTTCCTCAAGAAAAAGGCACAAGGTCTCATCACAGAGCAACCAGGGCCTCTCTGCGACAAAACGGCCCCTGCCCCAATCTCAGAAGCATCCACTTCAACCTGAAAGGGAAGTGAGACATCAGGCTGGCACAAAACAGGCGCCGAAGTAAACCGGCGCTTCAACTCCTGGAAAGCCTCCACGGCTGCAGGAGCCCAGTTAGCAACATCAGAACCTTTCTTGGTCATATCCGTCAAAGGTTTAGCAATGCTAGAAAAATTAGCAATAAAACGACGGTAGAAGTTAGCAAAACCCAAGAACTTCTGAAGACTCTTAACTGACGTGGGTTGAGTCCAATCATGAATAGCGCGGACCTTGACTGGGTCCATCTCCACCGCAGAAGGGGAAAAAATAAAACCCAAAAAGGGAACCTTCTGTACTCCAAAGAGACACTTTGAGCCCTTAACAAATAAAGCATTCTCACGCAAAACCTGAAACACCATCCTGACCTGCTCTACATGCGAGTCCCAGTCATCAGAAAAAAACAGAATATCATCCAGATAAACGATCATAAATTTATCCAGATACTTCCGGAAAATATCATGCATAAAGGACTGAAACACTGAAGGAGCATTAGAGAGCCCAAAAGGCATCACCAAGTACTCAAAATGACCTTCGGGCGTATTAAACGCGGTTTTCCATTCATCTCCTCGCTTAATGCGCACAAGGTTGTACGCACCACAAAGATCTATCTTGGTGAACCACTTGGCACCTTTAATCCGGGAAAACAAGTCCGACAACAGAGGCAAAGGATACTGAAATTTAACAGTGATTTTATTCAGAAGCCGATAGTCAATACAAGGTCTCAAAGATCCGTCCTTCTTGGCCACAAAAAAGAATCCCGCACCAAGAGGGGAAGAGGAAGGACGGATATGCCCCTTCTCCAGAGATTCCTTGATATACGAACGCATTGCGGTATGCTCAGGTACAGACAGATTAAATAATCTTCCCTTAGGAAATTTGCTACCTGGAATCAAATCTATGGCACAGTCACAGTCCCTATGAGGAGGCAGAACACTGGACCTGGACTCGCTGAACACATCCTGATAATCAGACAAATACTCAGGAACTTCCGAAGGAGCAGAGGAAGCAATAGACACCGGCAGGGAATCACCATGAATACCCTGACAGCCCCAACTTGACACAGACATTGCCTTCCAATCCAAGACTGGATTATGAGTCTGTAACCATGGCAAACCCAAAACGACCAAATCATGCATTTTATGCAGAACAAGAAAAAGAATCACCTCCCGATGTTCAGGAGTCATGCACATGGTTACCTGTGTCCAAAACTGCGGTTTATTTTCCGCCAATGGCGTAGCATCAATACCCCTCAGAGGGATAGGATTAACCAACGGCTCAAGAACAAAACCACAGCGCTTGGCAAATGACAGATCCATAAGACTCAGGGCAGCACCTGAATCCACAAACGCCATAACAGGGTAAGAGGACAATGAGCAAATTAAAGTCACAGACAAAATAAATTAGGTTGCAAATTACCAATGGCGACAGGACTAACAACCCTTGTTAGGCGTTTAGAGCATGCTGATATAACATGTGTAGAATCACCACAGTAAAAACACAACCCATTCTGACGTCTATGATTTTTCCGCTCATTTCTGGTCTGAATTCTATCACATTGCATCAAATCAGGTGTTTGTTTAGACAACACCACCAGAGGATTAGCGGTTTTGCGCTCCCGCAAACGCCGGTCAATTTGAATAGCCAGCGCCATGGAATCATTCAGACTTGTAGGAATGGAGAAACCCACCATCACATTCTTAATGGCTTCAGAAAGGCCATTTCTGAAGTTTGCGGCCAGAGCACACTCATTCCACTGAGTAAGCACGGACCATTTCCGAAATTTTTGGCAATACACTTCAGCTTCATCCTGGCCCTGAGAAATAGCCAGCAAGGCTTTTTCTGCCTGAACCTCAAGATTGGGTTCCTCGTAAAGCAATCCGAGCGCCAGAAAAAACGCATCAATATTTGCCAATGCCGGATCTCCTGGCGCTAGCGAGAAAGCCCAATCCTGAGGGTCGCCCCGTAAAAAAGAGATAACAATTTTAACTTGCTGAACTGAGTCTCCAGATGAACGGGGTCTCAGAGATAGAAACAATTTACAATTATCCCTGAAATCCCTAAACTTAAATCGGTCTCCAGAAAACAGTTCAGGAATAGGTATTTTAGGTTCAGACATAGGACTACTGGTAACAAAATCTTGTATGCTTTGCACACGAGCAGCAAGCTGGTTCACACTTGTAATCAAGGTCTGGACATTCATGTCTGCAGCAAGCTCAAGCCACTCAGAGGTAAAGGGGAGGAAGAGAGGAAAAAAAAAAAAAAAATTCAGAATTTCCTTTCTTATATCCCACTTCTGCAATGCATTAAACATTCAATGTTGGCCTGGCATACTGTTATGACCCCAATGGCAGAGGGTCTCAGGAATCAATACCAAGTCTGCAAACACAAAAAACCAGCTCATAGGGCAGTGGTAACTGGGCTGACCATATATCTAATCCTAGCACCACAAATAGAAGTAGCCGGGGAACGTGCCTACATTGGTTCTAGACGTCTCGCGCCAGCCGGAGAACTAACTAACCCTAGAAGGGAAAAGAAAGACCTTTCTTGCCTCCAGAGAAAAGACCCCAAAAGTTGGATACAAGCCCCCAACAAATAATAACGGTGAGGTAAGAGGAAAAGACAAACATAAGAATGAGCTAGGTATTTAGCAAAGAGAGGCCCACTAGCTAATAGCAGAATAAGTAAGATGACTTATATGGTCAGCAAAAACCCTATTAAAATATCCACGCTGGATATTCAAGAACCCCCGAACCGTCTAACGGCCGGGGGGAGAACACCAGCCCCCTAGAGCTTCCAGCAAGGTCAGAAATCACATTTAGTACAAGCTGGACAAAAATAGAAGCAAAGCAAGTAACTCAAAAAACAAAGAAGCAAGACTTAGCTTAATTTTGCAAGAGCCAGGACCAGCAGACAGGAGCAACAGAAGGATCTGATTACAACGATGCCAGGCACTGGACTAAGGATCCAGGAAGTTAATATAGCGACACCCCTGGACTAACGACCCAGGTGAGTGCCAAACAGAAAAAAAGACAATCCCAGAGTCATACCACTAGTGACCACAAGAGGGAGCCAAAAAGTCTAATTCACAACAGCCTTCATAGCGTGAGATGTTAAGGCTACAGGACGATAGTCATTTAGGGTTGCAGGAGAAGAAGTCTTGGGTACCGGCACCAGACAGGAAGTTTTCCATAACACAGGTACCCTCTGTGTTTGTAGACTTCCATTAAATAGGAGTGTAAAGACAGTACACAGCTGGTCTGCACAAACTTTAAGGACACGTGAGCTGAGTCCATCAGGTCCAGCAGCTTTACCAATGTTAAGTGACTTAAACTGCCTCCTCACATCATTTTTGGATACTCTAAAATTAGTCTGCTCCTCCTCCAATATCGATGTTGCAGAATTTGCACCCAATTCCCCTCCACTTCCAGTTGGCAGTACACATGTACTGCTAAATCTATTGAAATACTCGTTCATCTCATTAGCCTTGTCCAGATTTCCTCCCCCGTGATCAGACCTTACCTTAAGCCCAGTCAGTAATTTCATTCCTGACCAAACCTCCCTGGTATTATTGTGGGACAGTTTCTTTTCAAGTTTAATTCTGAAGGCTTTCTGGGCCTCCTTTATTTTATACTTCAATTCATGCTGTATCATTTTAATTTCCTCTTTGTCGCCTAATTTAAATGCCTTTTTTTTCCTGTTGAGCAAATGCTTCAATTCCTTTGTTATCCATGGCTTGTTGTTTGCAAAACAACTAATCTTTTTAGCCGGCACCAGCATATCAATGCAGAAGTTAATGTAGTCAGTCACTCTACCAACCACTTCATTAACATTTGTATACTCGTCCATTGTCCCAAGCAACACATCCCAGTCTGTAAGATGAAAGCAATCCTGTAAAGCCTGTTCATTTGTTGGACTCCACATTCTAACAGATTTAATTGTAGCAGGCTGTTTTCTAACAACAGGTTGGTAGACTGGTGACAATAGTATAAGATTGTGATCAGACTTCCCCAAGGGCGGCAGGGTAGATGATGAATAAGCATTCTTGACATTCCCATAGAGTAAGTCCAAAATAATGTTGTCACGTGTTGTACATTTAACAAATTGATAGAATTTAGGTAGAGCAGTTGAAATTTTAGCCCGATTAAAATCCCCAGAGATTACAGTAAGCGAGTTGGGATGTTTCATCTGGAGCCGAGTAATGACTCCTGACAGCACTTCACCTGCAGCCTCATGGTTTGCAGTTGGTGGTATGTACAACACTATTGCAATAACAAGCGAGAATTCTCTAGGAATATAGTAAGGTCTGAGGCCAACAGCTAGCAGTTCAATGTTCGGGCAACAATGGCGCTCCCTTACAGTCACATGCCCCTGATTGCACCATCCATTGTTTATGTAGAGTATAACTCCTCCGACCTTTTTTTTGCCGCTCTTCGTAGTGTCTCTATCAGCCCGGACCATGTGAAATCCTGGTACTGAAACACTCGAGTCAGGGATCTCGCCGTGTAACCATGTTTCAGTAAAACACATCAAACTGCATTCCTTGTAATCCTTCTGGGTCCGTATTAATGCTAACAGTTCATCCGACTTATTTCCCAGTGATTGAACATTCCCCATGACGATGGACAGAACTACAGGTTTAAACCGTCTTCGCCTTGCCTTTAGTTTTTTGCCCGCTCTGCAGCCTCTGAAAGGTCGCCTTACCTCACTAGGGACACGTGGTCTACCCACTGCAGGAGAAGACATTAGCCTGCGCAGCTCCAGAAGTCGGCCCCTTGAGTAAGCAACACGTTTTGGAACAGACTTTGAGACATCCATCAAAACCTTGGCCATATTAGTCGCACCAAGCATGTCCGTGCAGGGTGGCATACAGTGCACGCCTCCAGACATAGCTGTGCCAATTCCCAGGCAGGTAGTGGCCACCCGGCCGTAGGTGCATATAAAAAAAAACAAAAACAAAACAGACCTAAGTTGCAAGGTGATCACAAATGCACTGTATATCCAGATAGCTGTGGGTAGTAGCAAACATCCAAGGGAAACATTTCAAAGGAACCCAGGTTCAGAAGCATATATCCAGAAGCAGTGGGTAGCAGTATGCATCCAGGGGAAACAAATCAGAGGATCCAAGGTTTAGAAGCAAACATCCAAGGGGAAATCCAAGGGTTCAGCATAAATCCAAGGGAAGCCTTCCAGCGGATCCAAGTTCAGAAGGAGAAGGTACTGGGGAATAGGTTCCTTAGAGTTCCAAAAACTGAGGTTCAGAAAGAAAAAAGGTTCACACATAACAAAAATAATTCCTAAATAAAACTAAAACTATTGCTGCTGCAATGGGCTGCCACTAGTACGGCGCCTTATTGCCCACCTGGTGAAGTTTTGCAGGTCAGGCACAACTCTGATGAGAGTAGCAGTGAAGTGATATTCCTCGTATCGACTGCTGCTTCACCTGTTGAAGTTGACAAAACGGTTGATTAACCCCTTCCCGACCTTTGACGCCACGTAGGCGTCATGAAAACCCTTGCCAATCCGACCCATGACGCCTATGTGGCGTCATGGAAAGATCGCATCCCTGCAGATCGGGTGAAAGGGTTAACTCCATTTTCACCCGATCTGCAGAGACAGGGGGAGTGGTACTTCAGCCCAGGGGGGGTGGCTTCACCCCCCCGTGGCTACGATCGCTCTGATTGGCTGTTGAAAGTGAAACAGCCAATCAGAGCGATTTGTAATATTTCACCTATGAAAATGGTGAAATATTACAATCCAGCCATGGCCGATGCTGCAATAGCATCTGCCATGGCTGGAGACCCCGATATGCCCCCCCCGCACCCCACCGATCGGCCCCCCAGTCGTCCTTTCTGCCCCGATCTCCTGTCCGCTCCCCTCCTCCCTCCTGTCCGCTCCCCCGGTCCTCTTGTCCGCTCCCCCGGTCCTCCGATCCCCCCCCCCGTGTTCCGATCCCACCCCCCCATACTTACCTAGCTTCGATGTCCCTCCCGGTGTCCGGCCGTCTTCTCCATGGGCGCCGCCATCTTGGAAAATGGCGGGCGCATGCGCAGTGCGCCCGCCGAATCTGCCAGCCGGCAGATTAATTACAAGTACATTTTGATCGCTGTGGTAGGTTCTATCACAGCGATCAAAATAAAAAAATAATAAATAAACCCCCCCCCTTTATCACCCCCATAGGTAGGGACAATAATAAAATAAAGAAAATATTTTTTTTTCTTTTTCGACTAGGGTTAGGGTTAGAACTAGGGTTAGAACTAGGGGTAGGGTTAGGGTTAGGGGTAGGGTTAGGGTTACGGGTAGGGTTAGGGGTAGGGTTATGGCATGTGCACACAGTGCGGATTTGGCTACGGATCGGCAGCGGATCGGCCGCGGATCGGCAGCGGATCGGCCGCGGATCCGCAGCGGATCGGCCGCGGATCCGCAGCGGATCGGCCGCGGATCTGCAGCGGATTGGCCGCTGCGAATTCGAAGCAGTTTTCCATCAGGTTTACAGTACCATGTACACCTAAGGAAAACCAAATCCGCTGTGCCCATGGTGCGGAAAATTCCGTGCAGAAACGCTGTGTTGTATTTTCCGCAGCATGTCAATTCTTTGTGCGGATTCCGCAGCGTTTTACACCTGTTCCTCAATAGGAATCCGCAGGTGAAATCCGCACAAAAAAACACTGGAAATCTGCTGTAAATCCGCAGGTAAAACGCAGTGCCTTTTACCTGCAGATTTTTCAAAAATCGTGCGGAAAAATCTCACACGAATCCGCAACGTGGGCACATAGCCTTAGGGTTAGGGTTGGAATTAGAGTTAGGGTTGGAATTAGGGCTAGGGTTTGAAATAGGGTTAAGATTAGGCTTGTGGTTAGGGTTACGGATAGGGTTAGGGGTGTGTTGGGGTTACAGTTGTGGTTAGGGTTGGGATTAGGGTTACGGTTGGGATTAGGTTTAGGATTAGGGTTAGGGTTGGAATTAGGGTTACGGGTGTGTTGCGGTTAGGGTTGTGTTGGGGTTAGGGTTGTGATTAGGGCTACAGTTGGGATTAGGATTAGGGGTGTGTTGGGGTTAGTGTTGAAGTTAGAATTGAGGGGTTTCCACTGTTTAGGCACATCAGGGGTCTACAAACGTAACATGGCGCCACCATTGATTCCAGCCAATCTTGCGTTCAAAAAGTCAAATGGTGCTCCTGCCCTTCCAAGCCCCGACGTGCGCCCAAACAGTGGTTTACCCCCACATTTGGGGTACCAGCGTACTCAGGACAAACTGGGCAACAACTGTTGGGGTCCAATTTCTCCTGTTACCCTTGCAAAAATAAAAAATTACTTGCTAAAACATAATTTTTGAGGAAAGAACAATTATTTTTTATGTTCACGGCTCTGCGTTATAAACTTCTGTGAAGCACTTGGGGGTTGAAAGTGCTCACCACACATCTAGATAAGTTCCTTCGGGGGTCTAGTTTCCAAAATGGGGTCACTTTTGGGGTGTTTCTACTGTTTAGGCACATCAGGGGCTTTGCAAATGCAATGTGACGCCCATAGACCATTCCATCAAAGTCTGCATTTCAAATGTCACTACTTCCCTTCCGAGCCCTGACGTGTGCCCAAACAGTGGTTTACCCCCACATATGGGATATCAGTGTACTCACAACAAACTGGGCAACAAATATTGGGGTCCAAATTCTCCTGTTACCCTTGTGAAAATAAAAAATTGCTTGCTAAAACATCTTTTTTGAGGAAAGAAAAATGATTTTTTATTTTCACGGCTCTGCGTTGTAAACTTCTGTGAAGCACTTGGGGGTTGAACGTGCTCACCACTCATCTAGATAAGTTCCTTGGGGGGTCTAGTTTCCAAAATGGGGTCACTTGTGGGGGGTTTCTACTGTTTAGGCATATCAGGGGCTCTGCAAACGTAACATGATGCCCGCAGACCATTCCATCAAAGTCTGCATTCCAAAACGTCACTACTTCCCTTCCGAGCCCCGGCATGTGCCCAAACAGTGGTTTACCCCCACATATGGGGTATCAGCGTACTCAGGAGAAACTGGACAACAACTTTTGGGGTCCAATTTCTCCTGTTACTCTTGCAAAAATAAAAAATTCTGGGCTAAAAAAATATTTTTGAGGAAAGGAAACACATTTTTTATTTTCACGGCTCTGCGTTATAAACTTCTGTGAAGCACTTGGGGGTTCAAAGTGCTCACTACACATCTAGATAAGTTCCCTTGGGGGTCTAGTTTCCAAAATTGAGTCACTTGTGGGGAGTTCCTACTGTTTAGGCACATCAGGGGCTCTGCAAACGCAACCTGATGCCCGCAGAGCATTCCATCAAAGTCTGCATTTCAAAACGTCACTACTTCCCTTCCGAACCCCGACGTGTGCCAAAACAGTGGTTTACCCCCACATATGGGGTATCAGCGTACTCAGGAGAAACTGGACAACAACTTTTGGGGTCCAATTTCTCCTGTTACCCTTGGGAAAATAAAAAATTGTGGGCTAGAAAATCTTTTTTTTAGAAAAGAAAAATTATTTTTTATTTTCATGGCTCTGCGTTATAAACTTCTGTGAAGCACCTGGGGGTTATAAGTGCTCACTATGCATCTAGATAAGTTCCTTGGGGGGTCTAGTTTCCAAAATGGGGTCACTTGTAGGGGAGCTCCAATGTTTAGGCACACAGGGGCTCTCCAAACGCGACATGGTGTCCGCTAACGATTGGAGCTAATTTTCCATTCAAAAAGTCAAATGGCACGCCTCCCCTTCCGAGCCTTGCCGTGCACCCAAACAGTGGTTTACCCCCACATATGAGGTATCGGCATACTCAGGAGAAATTGCCCAACAAATTTTAGGATCCATTTTATCCTGTTGCCCATGTGAAAATGAAAGAATTGAGGCTAAAAGAAATTTTGTGTGAAAAAAAGTACTTTTTCATTTTTGCGGATCAATTTGTGAAGCACCTGGGGGTTTAAAGTGCTCACTATGCCTCTAGATGAGTTCCTTGGGGGGTCTAGTTTCCAAAATGGGGTCACTTGTGGAGGAGCTCCAATGTTTAGGCACACAGGGGCTTTCCAAACGCGACATGGTGTCCGCTAACGATGGAGACAATTTTTCATTCAAAAAGTCAAATGGCGCTCGTTCCCTTCCGAGCCTTACCATGTGCCCAAACAGTGGTTTACCCCCACATGTGAGGTATCAGCGTACTCAGGACAAATTGGACAACAACGTTCGTGGTCCAGTTTCTCCTTTTACCCTTGGGAAAATAAAAAAATTGTTGCTAAAAGATCATTTTTGTGACTAAAAAGTTAAATGTTCATTTTTTACTTCCATGTTGCTTCTGCTGCTGTGAAACACCTGAAGGGTTAATAAGCTTCTTGAATGTGGTTTTGAGCACCTTGAGGAGTGCAGTTTTTAGAATGGTGTTATTTTTGGGTATTTTCAGCCATATAGAACCCTCAAAATGACTTCAAATGTGAGGTGTTTGTTGTAAAAATGAGAAATCATTGGTCAAATTTTAACCCTTATAACTTCCTAGCAAAAAAAAATTTGTTTCCAAAATTGTGCTGATGTAAAGTAGACATGTGGGAAATGTTATTTATTAACTATTTTGTGTCACATAACTCTCTGGTTTAACAGAATAAAAATTCAAAATGTGAAAATTGCAAAATTTTCAAAATTTTCGCCATATTTCCGTTTTTTTCACAAATAAACTCAGAAATTATCGACCTAAATTTACCACTAACATGAAGCCCAATATGTCACGAAAAAACAATCTCAGAATCGCTAGGATCCGTTGAAGCGTTCCTGAGTTATTACCTCATAAAGGGACACTGGTCAGAATTGCAAAAAACGGCAAGGTCATTAAGGCCAAAATAGGCTGGGTCATGAAGGGGTTAATACAATTGCAAGTCAAAAATTAAGAAATAAAAACCTTGTGGTGAATGACAAGGAGGAGAAGGTGTAGACAACGAACAGTCATTAAAAGACAGCAACGCGTTTCAAAATTGATCTAATTTCTTCCTAAGCCTAGCCTGCGGAACAAAGAAAACTAATTCCCATTTCATGCTGTCAGCAATGGCACCACATGGAAGAGAAATGTCACAAGGCTTGAGAAATAAAATATTTTCTTTACACGAGTAAGGTGAAGGCTATAAGAACAATAAAGATTTACTTATCAGTCAGAATACTGTCAAAAAAGTGATACAAAAGTGTAACAAAGATGGAAGTGTGACCATCTCACAGAGGCATCCAGAAGTTATTACCTAAACAGAAGCTTCTGCTGATTAGAGGTCCCCTGCAAATTAGTTAAAGAAGTAGAAAGCCAAACCAGGGTGAGTTTCCCGTTACACAATGTGCAGGGTTACCAACTTGACTTTTAATTTTTCTGGATAACTCATCAAAAAAATCACAGACAGACAAAAAATGTTTACAGACATAAATCATGATGATTGTAAATGATACATATCTACAGTCCAGAATTCTGATATGAAGAAATTAGCTGCATTTACTGTAAACTTATGATAATTAGAGTCAAAAAGATCTGTAGAAGTTTCTTTAGCTTAAAAAAAATAGTGGACACCTTACATTTTATTATCGACAAGGCAAAAAAGTGCCGTCTTTTTACACTGTCCTGGAATTTCTGCACTTTTGTCAACTCTGGCCTAAGGGTAGGGCAAATATCATCATTTTTTGTTGTTGTTTGGCGCCTTAATCTCTAATTCTTCCCTTTGAACTATTACTGTTTTTATTGTCAAGTGGTTTAGTGTTATACAAGGAACACAAGCTTTATGCACATGTACACTGTTTGTCTAGATCCTAACAAAACAGCAAATCTTCTAAGAGGTTGGAAGCCTGGTCTTCTCCTTGTAGTTCTTCTTTCTTACTGGACATCCTGGAGCACTGCATCAGATAGGACTTACCATAGCTACTTCAGTACATGGAGCTATATGTGTTGAAATAATGGTGAACAAAATGGAAAATTATTACCTCAGTTCATCGTTTGCATGCATTTTAAGTTATCTTTCTTCTTGCGCTGGAGGATTTTATGACAAATTCTTTAAAAGGGCAAATAATGTTTGATAAAAAGTGCGTAAATTCAAAAATGATATAACTTTTTTTTACATTTTTATTTTTTAGAGAAGCTCTAAAATATTGTTCATTAAACTGTGCAAAAAAAAAACCAGACAAATTTTGCTCACTGGTAGGGTATTGGAGTATTTTAATAACCAACACGCAGACCTAATGTCTAACAAAAAAAGAACTGATGAATAATCTTAAAAAAGGCACAAATTAAATAATGACTAGGCCCCTAAAAAACAGGTCACTAATAAAACCATTTATACTCCAGAAAAAAGGTGCAAAACCAATAATGGGCAGCCCGTATGTGTTTATGGAGACATTTTTATTATTACATGGAATTGGAAAGGAGAGCACTCCTAAGTGTGATACCACCAGCAAAGGAGGATAAAGAGGTGAGTGGTAATAAGCTCACCTTACGGTGTTGTGCTGCAGGTATAATGATCAATCTCCTGGGAACTACTGCTGTTTCCACATAATCCATGAGGGTTGCCAGGAATCAGAACGCCAGAGCAAAGAGAAAATATTGTGGTTATGAGAGCGCTGCCAAGCACTGGGAGACAAGAGATGATGTCAGATAAAAGGGTATTTATTTGGGAAATGCGTTTTGGAGTCTGTTTGACTCCTTTATCAGGCGCATGAACAACAGGATCTCAACCCTGACCTTTTATAGGGGTCAGCATTTCCAAAATGTAACATGATTGGTGGAAAAAAAATCACCAGTAATATAATGGAATTATACAAAAACTGTAGAAATTGTTTGACAAAAACATACAAAGATTACAAATTATACCATACAATTTCAAAACATAACACAAATTGTAAAAATTGGGTATTCACAAGAAGAGTTATATCATGTATAGTGTTGAGCGATACCGTCCGATACTTGAAAGTATCGGTATCGGAAAGTATCGGCCGATACCGGCAAAGTATCGGATCCAATCCGATACCGATACCCGATACCAATACAAGTCAATGGGACTCAAGTATCGGACGGTATCCCTGATGGTTCCCAGGGTCTGAAGGAGAGGAAACTCTCCTTCAGGCCCTGGGATCCATATAAATGTGTAAAAGAAAGAATTAAAATAAAAAATATCGCTATACTCACCTCTCCGACGCAGCCTGGACCTCAGCGAGGGAACCGGCAGCGTTGTTTGTTTAAAATTCGCGCTTTTACTTGGTTACGTGAAGTCCCGGCTTGTGATTGGTCAGGGCGGCCATGTTGCCGGGACGCGGACCAATCACAGCAAGCCGTGACAAAATTACGTCACGGCTTGCTGTGATTGGTCCGCGTCCCGGCAACATGGCCGCCATTAACCAATCACAAGCCGGGACATCACGGGAGGCTGGACACGCGCCCATTTTAAAAAGCGCGCGTGTCCAGCCTCCCGTGACGTCCCGGCTTATGATTGGTCACGGCGCCATGTTGCCGGGACGCGGACCAATCACAGCAAGCCGTGACGAAATTACGTCACGGCTTGCTGTGATTGGTCCGCGTCCCGGCAACATGGCGCCGTGACCAATCATAAGCCGGGACGTCACGGGAGGCTGGACACGCGCGCTTTTTAAAATGGGCGCGTGTCCAGCCTCCCGGCTTGTGATTGGTTGACCGCGGCGCAACCAATCACAAGCCGGGACGTCACGGGAGGCTGGACACGCGCCCATTTTAAAAAGCGCGCGTGTCCAGCCTCCCGTGACGTCACGGCTTGTGATTGGTTAATGGCGGCCATGTTGCCGGGACGCGGACCAATCACAAAGCCGGGACGTAATTTTAAAATCCTTAAGGACCTGAAATTACGTCACGGCTTGCTGTGATTGGTTGCGTCTCCCATGTGACTGCGACGCAACCAATCACCACGCCGGAACGTAATTTTAAAATCCTGAAGGACCTGAAATTACGTCACGGCTTGCTGTGATTGGTTGCGTCCCGGTCACATGGGCGGCACGCAACCAATCACAAGCCGGGACTCACGTAAAGGAAAGAAAAGCGCGAATTTTAAACAAAGAACGCTGCCGCTTCCCTCGGTAAGGTGCAGGCTGCGTCGGAGAGGTGAGTATAGCAATATTTTTTATTTTAATTCTCTCTTTTACACATTTTTACATTAATGTTGTTTCGATACCGATACCCGATATCACAAAAATATCGGATCTCGGTATCGGAATTCCGATACAGCAAGTATCGGCCGATACCCGATACTTGCAGTATCGGAATGCTCAACACTAATCATGTACAGTAATTTATGCATTAATTAGTACCCATGAAGATGAGAGGTATGAATGTTTCCGGATCTGATGCTAATCCAATTGGATGTCTTCATACAGAATTGAGGGGCAAAGCAATGAATTATAAAAAGGGGAGGAGGAAAGAAAAGGGAAAAACAAAAATCATCATTTCATATTTTCAATATATTCAATCAATCATTCGGGAGTCAAGGTGGCCAATTTGAAAATCCAATAAGACTCCCCATTGATGAGTCTCTGATATCTATTGGGAATGTGTTTGGGTATCTGTTCTAACAGGATTAATTTCGGATTAGTAGGGTCTTTATGGTGCCCAAATATGAAATGCCTAGAAAGACTATGATTAGTCACCCCTGTTAGGGTTTGCGGAACACACCGAATAAATTTATTGATGTGATTGGTGCGTTCGCAACCCGGGATCCACCGTGCAGGAAATATCCTGCCGCTAAGTAAATGGCGGCACTATATGGCGGTATTAACCATCTCTGTTAGCTTCACAGAGCGGCCGAGAAAGCAAAGCTCTGTGCCCTGTTAACTCTCACAGAGACACAGGCTAACTACCCAGAAGAGAGCAGTCAGTGGTCATGCATGCACACAACACTCCTCGCCAGAGGTGCCAGCATTCTAGGGGCTTATTTCAGCCGGGTCCCTGAATACTCTCATACACAATCTCCTCGCTGGAGGTGCCAGCATTCTAGGGGCTTATTTCAGCCGGGTCCCTGAACACATTTGCAGCGCCCCAGAGTCCTGGTCGTTGCAGTACTGTTGCTCCGCCGCTAAGGGGGGCTATGGTACGTCTGATGGCACTGAAGGAGTTCATCTGACCAGGTATCACAGACACCAATACATTTCACAGTCTGGCCTCCAGGGGGAGCTAAGGGTTCTATTTATTAGGCCACTCCTCACAATCTGGTAAAACTGGGGGTTAGGCAGGAAGTTAGGGAGAAAGCTGACTGGGTTGGAACCAGACAACACCTTGTGGCAGAGGGTGTTGTAGGGGAAGATTCAGAGAGGTCCCTGTCAGGGGTGGGATCCTGACAGAGGCCTAGCAACCAGAGAGAACGTTACGGGACCGCGCCTGCACGATATAGCGGCGGTACCCCAAGAAAGGACAAGAAGCGAGGTTTATTGTGCTGAGTGAGAAACGAGATCAATGCAACAAGGAGAATACCAGTAGGAGTCGTGCTGTAAGACGAGGCAACATCCTATTGAGGCGCATAACCGGTGGCCGGAACGCCGAGGAAGTATAGAGCTCCAAGCCAAACTTCAAACCTACGGCAGGACAGTCAGTTACAGGCGGGCTGTCTCACCCAGACCCAGGAAGACACAGGGGGGTAACAACAGGAGTGGGGCGACGCTGGAGTCCCGGAAGAGCTCCGAGCCTCCCCGTCATACGGGTGCGTCCTAACCGTAAGATCAGGGGGACGTAGAGGGAGAACATCAGGAACGAGTTGTGAGGGAACGCGAGAAACAGACACAACAGTTGTGGGGTACTATCCCGTAAGCACAGCAGGGGAGGACCACAACACAAGCGCAGGAAGGTAGGCACAGATTTCCACCTGCAAAGGGAACTCTGGAGGTTCCATCGGACCGGCTGGACTTGCGCAGCCCTGTTAACCGTATTCCGGATTGAGGACTCAGAAGCCTTCAGTAAAGAGGTAAAGAGACTGCAACCTGGTGTCCTCGTTATTGACTGCGACCGGCACTACACCGCACCCTAACATCAGCACCATTCCACCACCTTTCATTGTGCGCCCCTCAGCAGGGTCACGGACCGGGTCTAGCCACCGTGACAACCCCAGAGCAGAGACTCAGAGGCCTGGTACCGGGTACCCCTCGGCCCTGCGACAGTGGGGGCGCTACACATTCACGCATCTGACCACAGTGGCGCAAAGCATGTAACTTTAGAAGATTCTAGCGCATGGCTGTGCGGCCGTGCGAGCCTTAAATAGCTGCAGCACGTACAGGACCTTAAAGAAGAGGACCAATGAGAGACTGCCACTGAGTCTGCGCACCTACAGGACCTTCCTAGAAAGACCAATAGACTTGGCTGCAGTACCTGAACATGTGACCCCTGATCTCCACTGAGAGATCTTACCCTGGGCATGCTCAGTGTGTGCAAAGCAGGACTTAGTCCCAGAAAAGCCTGTTCACCGTAGATCAGTGCAGGGTACAATAGCAGAGCCTGGAGAGGCAACAAAAACCCTTTGCACTGAATCAGACTCAGTGAGACGCTGGGACCGACGTCTCCGCTGAGCAGGCTCCACTGCGGCTGAAGGAGAATGGGAGACCGCAGCAGAGACGGATCGAGATTCCTCCTGTGCAGCAGAGGAAACTCGACTCCCAACATTACCCCCCCTCCTAGGGCCCCCCCTCCTTGAGCCTCGCTACGCTCAAAAGCTGCAATGAGCAGCGGAGCCCGAATGTGCTCTACAGGCTCCCAGGTTCTATCCTCTGGACCGTGACCCTTCCAATCCACCAGATAAAATTTCTTGCCACGTACCACCTTGCACCCCACGATAGCATTCACCTCAAACTCATCCGTGGATGAACCCGATGTCCAGGCAGATGACTCAGAAAACCGGGACAAAAGAACGGGGTTTAAGAGGGAAACGTGAAAGGTATCGGTGATACCAAGGCGTGGAGGAATAGCCAAACGGTAGACCACAGGGTTCACCTGTTCCAGAACCTTGAACGGACCAATGTAGCAAGGCGCAAACTTAGTGGACTCAACTCGCAGCCTGATGTTACGGGCGAAGAGCCACACTAAGTCGCCAGGAGCAAAGGTCGGAGCGGGGCGCCGGTGTGTATCAGCCAAGACCCTCATTCTCTCCTTGGAGGCCCAGATGGCATCCTTTGTGCAGTCCCAGATGTCACGTGCCTCCACCGCCCAGTCTGCCACCCTAGAATCGGTGGATGACACAGGCATGGGCACAGGGACACGCGGATGCTGGCCATAATTAAGGAGAAAAGGAGTCTGACCAGTGGAATCGGCTACGGCGTTGTTCAAGGCAAATTCCGCCCAAGGTAGCAAAGATGCCCAGTCATCCTGCCTAGCAGAGACAAAATGTCGCAAGTATTTCACCAGAGTATGATTGGTTCTCTCTACCAACCCATTCGTCTTGGGATGATATGCAGAGGAGAGATTCAGCTCTATGCTGAGTAAACGGCAGAGCTCTCTCCAAAACCGAGACGCAAACTGGGGACCCCGGTCGCTGACAACTTTATCAGGCATTCCATGTAAGCGGAAAATATGTTTAATGAACAACTCCGCCAAGGCCCATGCAGAAGGTAACTGTGGTAGCGGCACCAAATGCACCATTTTCGAGAAATGATCGGTGATGACCCAAATGATGGTACAGCCGCGAGACTTGGGCAAACCCACCATAAAGTCCATCCCGACCATCTCCCAGGGTCTGTCTGCCACCGACATGGGGTAAAGTAACCCAGCAGGCCGTTGTCGTGAAGACCGATTCTGGGCGCAGGAGACACACGCCCGAATATAGTCCCGACGTCACGGGCCATATGCGGCCACCAGTATGTCCTCGCCAAAAGCTCAGATGTCCTTTTGGTTCCAAAATGTCCACCCACCCTGGACGAGTGAGCCCAAGAGAGAACCTCCAGTCGCAAATTCGCTGGCACGAAAGTCTTGCCCGGGGGCACGGACTCTAGCGAAACTGGAGCCACAGTTCTCAGGCTCTCAGAGGGGACAATAAGCCGAGGCTCCTCCTCCTCCTCCTCAGACGACACTACGGAGCGGGAGAGAGCATCGGCACGAATGTTCTTCTCCCCCGAGAGAAAATGGAGAGTAAAATGGAACCGGGAGAAGAACAGGGACCATCTGGCCTGGTGAGAATTCAGCCGCTGGGCCGTCTGTATGTACACCAAGTTTTTGTGGTCGGTGAATACATGGAAGGGAAAGCGAGCTCCCTCCAAGAGGTGTCTCCACTCAGAAAAAGCTAACTGCATTGCTAGCAACTCCCTGTCTCCGATGGAATAATTCCTCTCCGCTGGTGTAAAGGTCTTGGAGAAGAAGAAGCAAGGATGCTTCCGACCTTGAGCATCCTTTTGGAAAAGGACTGCTCCAGCACCAACGGATGAGGCATCCACCTCGATTATAAATGGCTTATCTACATCGGGGCGATGTAGAATAGGAGCGCTAGCGAAGTGTGACTTAATCAAAAGGAATGCCTTGGAGACATCCTCCGACCACAACTTGGGATTTGCTCCCTTCTTGGTGAGGGCAACCAAGGGAGCTACCAAAGTTGAAAAGTGTGGAATGAACTGGCGATAGTAATTGATGAACCCCATAAAGCGCTGCACCGCTTTAAGAGAATGGGGTTCCTGCCAGTCCATCACAGCCTGTAGTTTGGCAGGATCCATAGCCAAACCCTGGGCAGAGATGATATAACCAAGGAATGGCAAGGACTCCTGCTCAAACACACACTTCTCCAACTTGGCGTAGAGGGAGTTTGCCCGTAAGAGGTCGAAGACTTTGCGAACATCTCTCCGGAGGGAGTCAATATCTGGAGAGTAGATGATAATATCATCCAGATAGACTACGACCGAGGTGGTGAGCATCTCCCGGAAGATGTCGTTCACAAAGTCTTGGAAAATGGCTGGGGCATTACAGAGCCCGAAGGGCATCACCAGATATTCATAGTGCCCTGTTGTGAAATTGGATTCTGGGCTCCCCCGGTGGCCACTTGTGGAATTGTACTTGTGTGCATCATCCCCTCTGTTCACCTGCTCCTATCAGGATGTGGGAGTCGCTATATAACCTTGCTCCTCTGTCAGTTTCATGCCGGTCAACAATGTAATCAGAAGCCTTTCTGTGCATGTTCCTGCTACTAGACAACTCCCAGCTAAGTTGGACCTTTGTCCTTGTGTGTTTTTGCATTTTGTTCCTGTTCACAGCTGCTGTTTCGTTACTGTGTCTGGAAAGCTCTTGTGAGCGGAAATTGCCACTCTGGTGTTATGAGTTAATGCTAGAGTCTTAAAGTAATTTCTGGATGGTGTTTTGATAGAGTTTTCTGCTGACCATGAAAGTGCCCTTTCTGTCTTCTTGCTATCTAGTAAGCGGACCTCGATTTTTGCTAAACCTATTTTCATACTACGTTTGTCAATTCATCTAAAATCACCGCCAATATATGTGGGGGCCTCTGTCTGCCTTTTGGGAAAATTTCTCTAGAGGTGAGCCAGGACTGTCTTTTCCTCTGCTAGGATTAGGTAGTTCTCCGGCTGGCGCTGGGCATCTAGGGATAAAAAAACGTAGGCATGCTACCCGGCCACTTCTAGTTGTGCGGCAGGTTTAGTTCATGGTCAGTATAGTTTCCATCTTCCAAGAGCTAGTTCTCATATATGCTGGGCTATGTTCTCTCGCCATTGAGAATCATGACAGTTTGACCGGCCCAAAAAAAAGGGTTAAATTACTGGCTGAGAAAGGAGAGAAAAAAGAAGTCTGCTACAATTTTTTTTTTTTTTTCCTCTAGTTCTGAGTGTGCTCTTAATTGAATCACTTGCTAGTCTGCCTATACTGCAGCCTTCCTCTCTTTCTCTCCTTCTAATCCTTGAATGGCTCTGTGTTCACCTGTTTCAAATGGATCTTCAGAGTGTAGCTACAGGTTTGAATAATCTCGCCACAAAGGTACAAAATTTGCAAGATTTTGTTGTTCATGCACCTATGTCTGAGCCTAGAATTCCTTTGCCTGAATTCTTCTCGGGGAATAGATCTCACTTTCAAAATTTTAAAAATAATTGCAAATTGTTTTTGTCCCTGAAGTCTCGCTCTGCCGGAGACCCTGCACAGCAGGTCAGGATTGTAATTTCCTTGCTCCGGGGCGACCCTCAAGACTGGGCTTTTGCATTGGCACCAGGGGATCCTGCGTTGCTCAATGTGGATGCGTTTTTTCTGGCCTTGGGGTTGCTTTATGAGGAACCTCATTTAGAGCTTCAGGCGGAAAAGGCCTTGATGTCCTTGTCTCAGGGGCAAGATGAAGCTGAAATATACTGCCAAAAATTCCGCAAATGGTCTGTGCTTACTCAGTGGAATGAGTGCGCCCTGGCGGCGATTTTCAGAGAAGGACTCTCTGATGCCATTAAGGATGTTATGGTGGGGTTCCCTGTGCCTGCGAGTCTGAATGAGTCCATGACGATGGCTATTCAGATCGATAGGCATCTGCGGGAGCGCAAACCTGTGCACCATTTGGCGGTGTCTACTGAGAAAACGCCAGAAAATATGCAATGTGATAGAATTCTGTCCAGAAGCGAGCGGCAGAATTTTAGACGAAAAAATGGGTTGTGCTTCTATTGTGGTGATTCAACTCATGTTATATCAGCATGCTTTAAGCGTACTAAGAAGCCTGACAAGTCTGTTTCAATTAGCACTTTACAGTCTAAGTTTATTCTATCTGTGACCCTGATTTGTTCTTTGTCATCTATTACCGCGGACGCCTATGTCGACTCTGGCGCTGCTTTGAGTCTTATGGATTGGTCCTTTGCCAAACGCTGTGGGTATGATTTGGAGCCATTGGAGGCTCCGATACCTCTGAAAGGGATTGACTCCACCCCATTGGCTAGTAATAAACCACAATACTGGACACAAGTGACTATGCGTGTTAATCCGGATCACCAGGAGGTTATTCGCTTTCTGGTGCTGTATAATCTACATGATGTTTTGGTGCTGGGATTGCCATGGCTGCAATCTCATAACCCAGTCCTCGACTGGAGAGCTATGTCTGTGTTAAGCTGGGGATGTAAAGGAACTCATGGGGACGTACCTTTGGTTTCCATTTCATCATCTATTCCCTCTGAGATTCCTGAATTCTTGTCTGACTTTCGTGACGTTTTTGAAGAACCCAAGGTTGGTTCACTACCTCTGCACCGGGAGTGCGATTGTGCCATAGACTTGATCCCAGGTAGTAAATACCCTAAGGGTCGTTTATTTAATCTGTCTGTGCCTGAACACGCGGCTATGCGAGAATATATAAAGGAGTCCTTGGAAAAGGGACATATTCGTCCTTCGTCATCTCCCTTAGGAGCCGGTTTTTTCTTTGTGTCTAAGAAAGACGGCTCTTTGAGGCCGTGTATTGATTATCGACTTTTGAATAAAATCACGGTTAAATATCAATATCCGTTACCACTGCTTACTGATTTGTTTGCTCGTATAAAGGGGGCCAAGTGGTTCTCTAAGATTGATCTCCGTGGGGCGTATAATTTGGTGCGAATCAAGCAGGGGGATGAGTGGAAAACCGCATTTAATACGCCCGAGGGCCATTTTGAGTATTTGGTGATGCCTTTTGGTCTTTCAAATGCCCCTTCAGTCTTCCAGTCCTTTATGCATGACATTTTCCGCGATTATTTGGATAAATTTATGATTGTGTATCTGGATGATATTCTGATTTTTTCGGATGACTGGGACTCTCATGTCCAGCAGGTCAGGAGGGTTTTTCAGGTTTTGCGGTCTAATTCCTTGTGTGTGAAGGGTTCTAAGTGTGTTTTTGGGGTTCAAAAGATTTCCTTCTTGGGATACATTTTTTCCCCCTCTTCCATCGAGATGGATCCTGTCAAGGTTCAGGCTATTGGTGATTGGACGCAACCCTCTTCTCTTAGGAGTCTTCAGAAATATTTGGGCTTTGCTAACTTTTATCGTCGATTTATTGCTGGTTTTTCTGATGTTGTAAAACCATTGACTGATTTGACTAAGAAGGGTGCTGATGTTGCTGATTGGTCCCCTGATGCTGTGGAGGCCTTTCGGGAGCTCAAGCGCCGCTTTTCTTCCGCCCCAGTGTTGCGTCAGCCTGATGTTGCTCTTCCTTTTCAGGTTGAGGTCGACGCTTCTGAAATCGGAGCTGGGGCGGTGTTGTCGCAGAGAAGTTCCGACTGCTCCGTGATGAGACCTTGTGCTTTTTTTTCCCGTAAATTTTCGCCCGCCGAGCGGAATTATGATATTGGGAATCGGGAGCTTTTGGCCATGAAGTGGGCTTTTGAGGAGTGGCGTCACTGGCTTGAGGGGGCCAGACATCAGGTGGTGGTATTGACTGACCACAAAAATTTAATTTACCTTGAGTCTGCCAGGCGCCTGAATCCTAGACAGGCGCGCTGGTCGTTGTTTTTCTCTCGGTTTAATTTTGTGGTGTCTTACCTACCGGGTTCTAAGAATGTTAAGGCGGATGCCCTTTCTAGGAGTTTTGAGCCTGACTCCCCTGGTAATTCTGAGCCCACAGGTATCCTTAAAGATGGAGTGATATTGTCTGCCGTTTCTCCAGACCTGCGGCGGGCCTTGCAGGAGTTTCAGGCGGATAGACCTGATCGTTGCCCACCTGGTAGACTGTTTGTTCCTGATGATTGGACCAGTAGAGTCATCTCTGAGGTTCATTCTTCTGCGTTGGCAGGTCATCCTGGAATCTTTGGTACCAGGGATTTGGTGGCAAGGTCCTTCTGGTGGCCTTCCCTGTCACGAGATGTGCGAGGCTTTGTGCAGTCTTGTGACGTTTGTGCTCGGGCCAAGCCTTGTTGTTCTCGGGCTAGTGGATTGTTGTTACCCTTGCCTATCCCGAAGAGGCCTTGGACGCACATCTCGATGGATTTTATTTCGGATCTGCCTGTTTCTCATAAGATGTCTGTCATCTGGGTGGTGTGTGACCGTTTCTCTAAGATGGTCCATCTGGTTCCCTTGCCTAAGTTGCCTTCTTCTTCCGAGTTGGTTCCTCTGTTTTTTCAAAATGTTGTTCGTTTGCATGGTATTCCGGAGAATATCGTTTCTGACAGAGGGACCCAATTCGTGTCTAGATTTTGGCGGGCATTCTGTGCTAGGATGGGCATAGATTTGTCTTTTTCGTCTGCTTTCCATCCTCAGACTAATGGCCAGACCGAGCGGACTAATCAGACCTTGGAGACATATTTGAGGTGTTTTGTGTCTGCGGATCAGGATGATTGGGTTGCTTTTTTGCCTTTGGCGGAGTTCGCCCTCAATAATCGGGCCAGCTCTGCCACCTTGGTGTCCCCGTTTTTCTGTAATTCGGGGTTTCATCCTCGATTTTCCTCCGGTCAAGTGGAATCTTCGGATTGTCCTGGAGTGGATGCTGTGGTGGAGAGGTTGCATCAGATTTGGGGGCAGGTGGTGGACAATTTGAAGTTGTCCCAGGAGAAGACTCAGCTTTTTGCCAACCGCCGTCGTCGTGTTGGTCCTCGGCTTTGTGTTGGGGACTTGGTGTGGTTGTCTTCTCGTTTTGTCCCTATGAGGGTTTCTTCTCCTAAGTTTAAGCCTCGGTTCATCGGCCCGTACAAGATATTGGAGATTCTTAACCCTGTGTCCTTCCGTTTGGACCTCCCTGCATCCTTTTCGATTCATAATGTTTTTCATCGGTCATTGTTGCGCAGGTATGAGGTACCGGCTGTGCCTTCCGTTGAGCCTCCTGCTCCGGTGTTGGTTGAGGGTGAGTTGGAGTACGTTGTGGAAAAGATCTTGGACTCTCGTGTTTCCAGACGGAAACTCCAGTATCTGGTCAAATGGAAGGGATACGGTCAGGAGGATAATTCTTGGGTCACTGCCTCTGATGTTCATGCCTCCGATCTTGTCCGTGCCTTTCATAGGGCTCATCCTGATCGCCCTGGTGGTTCTGGTGAGAGTTCGGTGCCCCCTCCTTGAGGGGGGGGTACTGTTGTGAAATTGGATTCTGGGCTCCCCCGGTGGCCACTTGTGGAATTGTACTTGTGTGCATCATCCCCTCTGTTCACCTGCTCCTATCAGGATGTGGGAGTCGCTATATAACCTTGCTCCTCTGTCAGTTTCATGCCGGTCAACAATGTAATCAGAAGCCTTTCTGTGCATGTTCCTGCTACTAGACAACTCCCAGCTAAGTTGGACCTTTGTCCTTGTGTGTTTTTGCATTTTGTTCCTGTTCACAGCTGCTGTTTCGTTACTGTGTCTGGAAAGCTCTTGTGAGCGGAAATTGCCACTCTGGTGTTATGAGTTAATGCTAGAGTCTTAAAGTAATTTCTGGATGGTGTTTTGATAGAGTTTTCTGCTGACCATGAAAGTGCCCTTTCTGTCTTCTTGCTATCTAGTAAGCGGACCTCGATTTTTGCTAAACCTATTTTCATACTACGTTTGTCAATTCATCTAAAATCACCGCCAATATATGTGGGGGCCTCTGTCTGCCTTTTGGGAAAATTTCTCTAGAGGTGAGCCAGGACTGTCTTTTCCTCTGCTAGGATTAGGTAGTTCTCCGGCTGGCGCTGGGCATCTAGGGATAAAAAAACGTAGGCATGCTACCCGGCCACTTCTAGTTGTGCGGCAGGTTTAGTTCATGGTCAGTATAGTTTCCATCTTCCAAGAGCTAGTTCTCATATATGCTGGGCTATGTTCTCTCGCCATTGAGAATCATGACAGTGCCCATCCCTGGTGTTAAAAGCCGTCTTCCACTCATCCCCCTCACGGATGCGAATCAGGTTATAAGCACCCCGCAAATCTAATTTAGTAAATACCCTTGCTCCCCATAGCCTATCAAAGAGCTCAGATATCAGAGGTAGTGGGTACTTGTTTTTAACGGTGATGGCATTAAGACCCCTGTAGTCAATGCATGGACGTAATTCTCCACTCTTCTTCTGCACGAAGAAGAACCCTGCCCATGCAGGTGACACTGACTTCGTAATAAAACCTCTTGCCAGATTCTCTTGGATATACTGAGACATTGCCTCTGTCTCCGGGAGAGATAATGGATAGACTCGACCCCGGGGAGGCTCAGCACCAGGCAAGAGATCGATAGGACAGTCATAGGGGCGGTGAGGCGGAAGGGTCTCCGCAGCCCTTTTGGAGAACACGTCTGCATAAGGCCAATAGTGCTTGGGGAGAGAGGAAAGATCTGCGGGTACCTCAGTTGTAGCAACCTGAATGCGCTCCCTCTGACATCTACCCTCACAGGACTTACTCCATCCCCAAATTTTCCCTGAGGACCACTCTATATGAGGACAATGAAAACGAAGCCAGGGTATCCCCAACAGGACCTCATCAACTCCCTCAGGAAGGACCAAAAGAGAAATAATCTCCTGATGTGATGGAGATACAGAAAGAGTGAAAGGGATGGTTTGGTGTGTAATCTGTGAAGGTAGTGTCGACCCATTTACCACTCGAATGGTTATTGGCTTGGCGAGCATCACCAGGGGTATTGCGTGTCGCTGAGCGAAAGCGGATGACATAAAATTACCCTCCGCCCCAGAGTCCACGCAAAGCTCTACCATAAGAGTGGATGGGCCTATGGTATTTGTCCCCTTGAAGGACAATTTTGAGGTAAACGTCGCTGTGTCTAATGTACCTCCTCCAACTGCCACTAGACGCTGACGTTTCCTCGACCACTGCGGACACTTGGAGGCAAGATGTCCGGACTGCTGGCAAACATGACAGACCTTAAGGGCACGAGCGGCCTGGGACTTAGACCCCGCTCGCGACCCCTCTATGGCCTCATGTGACTCGGGCGCCTGGACCGGAGATTCCAAAGGTCTGGCGAAGGTGGGAGCCAGCCGAAACCTCTGCTTACACTGGCTCCCTCCAACCCTCGTTCGTGAAAACGAAGGTCTATGCGAGTTGATATAGATATGAGCTCCTCCAGTGTAGCGGGAATCTCACTAGTGGCCAAAGCGTCCTTCACATGGTCAGCCAGCCCCCTCCAAAATACTGGGATGAGAGTTTTATCTGACCACTCCAACTCAGACGCTAAAGTCCGGAAGAGAATGGCAAATTGGCTGACCATGGTCGAACCCTGAGTCAATGCCAGCAATTGGAGCGCCGTATCATGGGTGACTTGAGGTCCTACGAAGACCTGCTTCAGAGTGCCCAGAAACCGGGGAACACTCTGCACCACATGATCGTTGCGCTCCCACAGCGGCGTAGCCCACTCCAAAGCTCTGTCCGACAGGAGAGAAATTACAAATCCCACCTTTGCCAGCTCTGTGGGAAAACGTGAAGCCAGGAGCTCGAGATGTATACCGCACTGGCTCACGAATCCCCTACAGGACTTACTGTCCCCAGAGAATTTTTCAGGCAATGGAAAGTGGGATAAGGTCGGAACAGAGGTGGCAGTGGGTAAAGCTGCTGCAGCCACGCTAGCAGCCTGAACAGCAATTGCGGTAACATCCACCGCCGAGGTTGCACGCTCGAGAGACGCCAACCGGCCCTCCAGCAGCTGGATGTACCCCTGCAATCGCTGTTCGTCCGCCATTACTTAGCCAGATCCTGGCGCTAGTATAATGTTAGGGTTTGCGGAACGCACAGAATAAATTTATTGATGTGATTGGTGCGTTCGCAACCCGGGATCCACCATGCAGGAAATATCCTGCCGCTAAGTAAATGGCGGCACTATATGGCGGTATTAACCAGCTCTGTTAGCTTCACAGAGTGGCCGAGAAAGCAAAGCTCTGTGCCCTGTTAACTCTCACAGAGACACAGAAGAGAGCAGTCAGTGGTCATGCATGCACACAACACTCCTCGCCAGAGGTGCCAGCATTCTAGGGGCTTATTTCAGCCGGGTCCCTGAATACTCTCATACACAATCTCCTCGCCGGAGGTGCCAGCATTCTAGGGGCTTATTTCAGCCGGGTCCCTAAACACATTCACGCATCTGACCACAGTGGCGCAAAGCATGTAACTTTAAAAGATACTAGCGCATGGCCGAGCCTTAAATAGCTGCAGCACTTACAGGACCTTAAAGAAGAGGACCAATGAGAGACTGCCACTGAGTCTGCGCACCTACAGGACCTTCCTAGAAAGACCAATAGACTTGGCTGCAGTACCTGAACATGTGACCCCTGATCTCCACTGAGAGATCTTACCCTGGGCATGCTCAGTGTGTGCAAAGCAGGACTTAGTCCCAGAAAAGCCTGTTTGCCGTAGATCAGTGCAGGGTACAATAGCAGAGCCTGGAGAGGCAGCAAAAACCCTTTGCACTGAATCAGACTCAGTGAGACGCTGGGACCGACGTCTCCGCTGAGCAAGCTCCACTGCGGCTGAAGGAGAATGGGAGACCGCAGCAGAGACGGATCGAGATTCCCCCTGTGCAGCAGAGGAAACTCGACTCCTAACAACCCCATTCCTGAAATTATGACAATGCTTATTTATAGGATAAATAAAGATAATTTCAAAATTAGCCTACTTGCTGACGATATTTTGCTGACTATAGTGAATCTGTTGGACTCTATCATTGAGATGCAAATTTTATTGGACAACTTTTCTAGGGCCTCCTACTTTAAAATTTACCAAAAAAATCAAATATTTTACTCTTTAAAACAGACAACTTATTAATAAATAACATACAAAAAATGTATTTGTACAATTGGGTTGAAGACTCTATATCATATCTGTTGCTTCTCCTTACAAAGAATCTTAAAACGATGATTATGCTCAATACAAACATGATTATAGACTCCACCTTCAAAGATTCTAATAATTTAGGAAAGCCTGAATTGACTCCATTGGGGAAAATCATGGCATTTAAAATTTTTATGCTCCCCAAGATTCGACAGTCACCTTTTTAGGACCATTCTAGCTTCCATTTACGGTTACTTTTTTAACAAAATTTTGTTTGGAATAATAAAAAGGCCAGGATTATCAAGGGCATTCTATGGGAAAACAAGGCTAGAGGGGGTTTGGGTCTCCCAAACTTATCTAGTTATTAACACTGTAATCTTCTAAAACAAAATAAAACTCTTGGTAAAAGATGATATCTCAATTGCATGGTTGGATCTTGAGTTGGCATCCAACGATCATGCCCAGCTTCAGGAAATACTTCTTGAAATACTTATTAAGCAGCTAATTAGCCTCTATCTTCCAGAGCCTTTCAATATAATTTTTCAAGCTACTATTTTGGAGTGGAAAATATTAAAGAACCCTACAAAGAAAATCACAAAAATTCCATCAAAGAACATTTTCCCCCCTTTCTTTTAATAACCTTTATTGCAAAGGAAAAGTCCGAACATATTGGGTCTCTTTAGGAATCAAAAAGATTAAGGATCTATATGACAGGGAGAGTTTTATTCCATTTCGAGGCCTTAATTCAAAATATAATTTACCCAGTATGGATTTTCTTAATTCCTAAAGAAGCAATAGAACTTCTTTTAAACAGTAAATCTCCTCTTCCTGAGATTATTGGTTTATTGATTTTTAAACCTAAAAAAAAAGTTTTTATGGGATACTAACAATTTATATAATCATCTCAATAATGAGACCCTTTTTGTAAAAAAAAACCCTCCCATATGATAAAATGGGAATCAGATCTGAAAAAATCCTTCTCATCAGACCAGTGGGAAAAAGTTTTAACCCCTTTACCACCTTCGACTTATAGATACGTCCAAGGTGGGCTCCTCCTGTTTGCTGGGGCACCGGCGATGAGCCTGCAACTTTTCCGGCACATGTCAGCTGAGTTGAACAGCTGACATGTGCCCCTAACAGCCGTTGGTGTAATCAAGATGTTAACATGTTAACATGCTAAATGCTGCAGTCAATCTCTGACAGAGGCATTTAACATGAACGCGCCGGAAGCGGGTCACTATTGCCGCTCATCGGCGGCCGTGTCAATCCGATTGACATGACAACCCGATTGACATGACAACCCCGGGTCTGCAGGACACCCCTATGTTTGTCATTGCCGGATAGCTTTGAGAGCCTTATAGAAAATTGATTTTGTCACCTCAAATGGCCCTCCTATCTCTTGATATGAAAAACGTTATCCCTTCTTCGAGATCTATTATAATACATGTTTTCCTTGTTTTGAAAAACTCGATTGCAGCTTTGTGGAAAAAAAACCAGATCCAATTAACTATATTGATATCGTAGAAAAAATATTGCTGAAAATTTGCGCTTGGGAATAATATGTTTGAAAAATTCCATAAAAAATGGGATCTTTGGTACCAAGTATTTCCTTAAGCTACTTGTTCATTTAGGTGGTTATTCTGTTATTAATGCTTGAAACGTGAAAAATTGTAATCATGTTTTCATTTGTATTTGTATTAAATTGTACTAAAATGACTACAAAATGGGAGTTCTCCCAATTTCTTTCCTCTCCTTTTTGCCTTGATGTACCCATGTTTTCCTTCCTTAATAAATATCCTCTTCCCTTTATTTCCCTTTCTTTCCTCCCCCCATAAAAATGTAAACACTCAATAAAAATTCTTGAAACACAAATACTGATATAATGCAGTATACTGACCAAATACTGAACGTGTGAACGTGGCCTTAGTTTTATTTTCACTCCCTCTAAAAAGGATGCAAAAACAATGATTTTGTACTTTAATATTTTATCATTATTAATTTGACCTTAGGTACAAAACAATAACAAATACTATGAATCTGATTTAAAGTCAAAGTCAAAATGACTAAACAAGCTATACTTAAGCACTGAACTGGGTGAATATGGCAGAAATTTTTCCGGTAGGGACATCAAATGACAATCATCATAGTGGCTCAGTGGTTAACACTTGTAACATCCAGGCGAGTGTCACGGTTTCTCAGTGTTTCAGTCTCAGGTCAGTTTCCTCTGTCTCCCCTTCAGTCGCTGAGAGGTGCCATGGCTTTGTTGTGGGAAATGCATAGCGGCAGTGCAGCAGTCTTATTTCATTCCTAGATATGTCGGTGCTGCACAATCATGGAGTTATTGGGTCAATTCCTGTCTCCTTTCTGTCAGCCCTTTGTGGGACTAACACCTATTTAAACCCCTGAACCTCTGACTCTCACTGCCAATTAAATATATTTTCTGGCTCTGTCTTGTGCTATCTTTTCTTGCTTTGCTCTTTAAATTCCTGTTGTCTAACTGCAGCTTTTTTCTTCACCATTCTTTGTTTGCTGACTTTGCACCTTTGTTGCTCTCTTAGTTTTCACCGTGGCCTGTTTCCTGGCCATTCTTTGTCTTCTGATATTTTGCCTTGACTGCCCTCCTGGTCTTGACCTGGCTGGCTACATTAACTTCTCTCGCCCTTGATTCGTTCCTACAGCCAGCTGCCCTTCCTTGGAAGCAATCTAGTGGACCCCATCGTAAAACCAGATACCTGTACAGGAGTTAGAGGGCAATAGCCAGGGTTCCCCTGGAATCTGCCAGATGGATAGGCAAGTGCCAAATCTGTCCGAGTTAGCCTTTTTGAGCCTACAGTCTCTAACAGATGTTACAGATCAACTCACCCACTAAATTATATATCCTCTCCAAGTAGTGGTGGATCAAATGGAATAGTTGGCCCAACTTGTCCAGGATCTTGCCCCTGACAAAAGTTACAACACTATTGACTTGCAGACCTGGGGTCTTGGGTTAAATCCCACTTAGGGCAACATATGTATGGAGCTTGTACAATATGTTCTGTTTCCTTGTGGGGTTGTGAAACTGTACATACATAGTTATTGATGGCTGTAAGGGTACCGTCACACAGTACCATTTACATCGCTACGACGGCACGATTCGTGACGTCGCAGCGTCGTATGATTATCGCTCCAGCGTCGTAGACTGCGGTCACACGTTGCAATCACGGCGCTGGAGCGATGCCGAAGTCCCCAGGTAACCAGGGTAAACATCGGGTTACTAAGCGCAGGGCCGCGCTTAGTAACCCGATGTTTACCGTGGTTACCAGCGTAAAAGTAAAAAACAAACAAACCGTACATACTCACCCATCTGATGTCCGTCAGGTCCCTTGCCGTCTGCTTCCTGCTCTGACTGAGATCCGGCCGTACAGTGAGAGCAGAGCGCAGCGGCGATGTCACCGCTGTGATCTGCTCTCACTTTCCGGCCGGCAGACAGTCAGAGCGGGAAGCGGACGGCAAGGGACCTGACGGACATCAGATGGTGAGCATGTACGGTTTGTTTTTTTTTACTTTTACGCTGGTAACCACGGTAAACATCGGGTTACTAAGCGCGGCCCTGCGCTTAGTAACCCAATGTTTACCGTGGTTACCAGCGAACACATCGCTGGATCGGTGTCACACACAACGATCCAGCGATGACAGCGGGAGATCCAGCGACGAAAGAAAGTTTCAAACGATGTGCTACGACGTACGATTCTCAGCTGGGTGCCTGATCGCTGCTGCGTGTCAGACACTGCGAGATCATAACGATATCGCTAGAACGTCACGAATCGTACCGTCGTAGCGATAAAAATGCCACTGTGTGACGGTACCCTAATCTAAAAACCAACAACAAAGGATCACGTTAGCTTACAACTGTGACTGCTATTATCTTGTCTATAACTTCATGTCAGTTATCTCTTCAGTGCAAGCAGTACTTATACATTTATTGTCAGCGTGCTACCCGCTCTACTGTACAAAATGATGACTTACGTTAACACTTCATGTAGTTTAGGGTCTTAGTGAGAAGTATAATTATCTTACATGATTGGTTTCTGTATGTCGCTTTTAGTTATGATACGACAAAATGTTTTTGGTGCAAAGCGGAGAGGGCTGCCATATCTGCATCTAACGAATCATGATCAGGACCGGAGGCGAAGCTAAACAATTTTACAGCTATGAGCTACAGTGCCTTAAAGTATTCATACTTCTTGAACTTTTCCACACTTTTCCATGATACACCCACAAATTTAAAATTAATTTTATTTGGATTTTATGTGATATACTGACAATAAGTAGCAAGTGTTTGTGAACTGTAAAAGAAATATTTGTAACTTCAAAGTATTTTAAAAATATAAATCTGGAAATTCTGACCAACATTTGTATTTGCCCCCAACCCCGTCCCCCAGGAGTCAATACTTTGTAGGACCACCTTTCTCTGCAATTAATGCTACAAGTCTTTTGGGGTCTGTCTCTACCAGTTTTGCACATCTAGAGGCTGACATTTTTGCCATTTTCTTTACCAACTAGCTCTAGCTCAGTAAGATTGGATGAAGACATCTGCGAACAGCAATTTTCAAGTCTTGCCACAGATTCTCAAAAGGGAACCTGTCACCTGAATTTGGCGGGACCGGTTTTCGGTCATATGGGCGGGGTTTTCGGGTGTTTGATTCACCCTTTCCTTACCCGCTGGCTGCATGCTGGCTGCAATATTGGATTGAAGTTCATTCTCTGTCCTCAGTAGTACACACCTGCGCAAGGCAATCTTGCCTTGCATACGCGAAGTATGCTTTGCCCAACTGCGGGCAAAGCCGAAAAGCATTAGTGCGCATGCGCCGGCGCACTATGTCCCGGAACACAGCGAAATACTTCCGGGACATAGTGTGCCGGCGCATGCGCACTAATGCTTTTTGGCTTTGCCCGCAGTTGGGCAAAATGCGAGTGCGCAAGGCAAGATTGCCTTGTGCAGGCGTGTATTCATATGCCATTCACACATATGAATATGTTTTGATCTAAATCATCCATTGTAGCTCTGACAATATGTTTAGGGTCCATTTCTGGGTGGAAGGTTAACCTATGTCCCAGCCTCAGCCTCTAACACGTTTTAGTCCAGGATTGTCCTGTATATACTGTAGCTCCATCCACCTACCCATCAACTCTGGCCGGCTACCCTGTCCCTGCTGAAAAAAGCATCTCCATAGCATGATGCTGCCACCAACATGTTAGATGGTGTTTACAGGGCGAAGGGCTGTGTTAATTTTCTGCTACGCATCTAGCCAAAAAAAGTTCTACTTTGGTTTCATCTGGCCAGAGCACCTTCTTCCACATGCTAGCTGTATCCCCTACATGTATTTTTACAAACTGCAAATGGAACTTTTAATGGCTTGTTTTAAAAAATGGCTTTCTTCTTGCCACTCTTACACAAAGGCCAGACTTGTGGGGTATATGACTAATAATTGTCCTGTGGACAAATTCTCCCACCTGAGCCATGGATCTCTGCAGCTCCTCGAAAGTGACCATAGACCTCTTGGCTGATTCTCTAATTAGTGCTCTCCTTGCTGAGGATGTCAGTTTAGGTGGATGGCTAGGTCTTGGTAGGTTTGCAGTTCTGCCATACTCCTTTCATCTTCAGATGGTGGATTGGACAGGGCTCTGTGAGACATTCAGATCATGGGCTATTTATTATTTTATAACCTAACCCTGCTTTACTCTTCTTCCTAACTTTATCCCTGACCTGTCTGGTGTTTTCCTTGGTTTCAATGATGCTATTTGATCCTTCATGTTCTCAAATAAACCTCTGTGGTTTTCATACAAAAAAAAGTACTTCCCATGAATTAATCGCTTGTAGAAACAACTTTTGCAGTAATGACTCGAAGTATGTGTTTTCTACATGACTGTATCAATCTCTCACATTATTCTGGATGAATTTTGGCCAAGTCTTCCAAGTCTTCTCTACAACGTTGCTTAGGTTTACTGTGATTTGTGGGCATTCATTTGTGCACAGCATTTTAATTGGATTGAGGTCTAGATTTTCAGTAAGTCATTGAAACACCTTAATTCTTTTCTTTTTCATCCATTCTGATGTAGATTTGTTGGTGTGCTTGGGATCAAAGTCCTGTTGCATGACCCAGATTTGGCCAAGCTTTATCTTTCGGACTGATGGACTCAAATTTGACTCTAGAATACTTTGGTACACAGGGAAATTCAGTCGACTCAATTACTGCAATGTGCCAAGGTCCTATAGCAGCAAAATAAGCCAAAATAATCTCCCTTTCACCATCGTGCTTGACAGTAGTTGGTATGAGGTGTTAGTGCTGATGCGCTGTGCTTGTTTTTTGCCAAACATTTCACAGGGCATTATGGGCAAAACATCTCCACTTTCGTCTTGTTTAACCAAAGTACATCGTTGTAGAAGACTTGTGGTTTGCCATATGACTCTTTTCAAAACTTCAGCCGCTCTGCACTCTTCCAAACAAGTCATAATTGTTCAATCTTTTTTATAATTGGATTGTTATGAACTTGAACATTTACCATGCTAACTTAGGCCTTCAGAGTCTGAGCTGTATCTCATGAGTTGTTTTTCTCCAGTTTTTCTGAGCATAGCATACTCAGACCTTAAGGAGAATTTGCCAGGATGTCCACTCCTGGAAAGAGTGCCAGTTGTCTTGAATATTTTCCATTTGTGAATGGTTTTCCTCACTGTAGAATGATGCACTCCAAATTGTTTTGAAATGGCCTAATAACTTATCCCAGATTTATGAGCAACAACAATTACTTCTCTAATATCATTGCTGATGCTTTTTTATCTTTGACATTGTGGTAGCATAGGTTTGAATACTGCAGACCAGCAACTTGTCAAAACTTCTGCTTTTGCATAGCTGGTCAGATTTGCTGACGAACAATTCTTATGGAAGCAGTAAACGAGTACTTAATTTTTCACATACTTCCTCTGCATTTTGGTTTAGTTTTTGTTAAATAACGATAATATAATTTGTTATGTTGTTTTCCATCTGAGGCTGCATTTACTGTACCTAATTTTAACACCTTCCAAGCACCACATTTTTTTTTTATTTCCTTATACTTAAAAGCTGAAAATTCATAGAAAGTGTACTTCATTTTTCTCACTACAGTAAATGGAAAAATAAAAAAAAAACGATGCCTCTTGGGAGGTAGGACTGAAAAGAGAAAGTGAAAAAAAGTGCATGCAACGGGAAGAGGTGCAATTCATCCTAAGGTCATAGTAACTGCAAAGTCAAGAGGCTGAACAGCGGACTTAGAAATTTACTTGAAATTAGCCACAACTCATCTTAAAATAAGATAATTGATGTTTCCATGAAGAATTTGGCTCATGACCTAAATAGGCTTCCTTGTTAATTTTAACATATGTTATTTCCTCTCCGCACATTTTTATTGTTCCTACCAAGATACGCTTGACGGGACAAAAATTTAGCTTTAGCCGCCACCAAGCCTTTCACACTTATGACAACTGGATTTTCAGGATTCCTGGACCTGGAAACTATTTTATCAATATTCCAGATCCACTGTCTTAGGGTACCGTCTCACAGTGGCACTTTGGTCGCTACGACGGCACGATCCGTGACGCTCCAGCGTCGCTCCAATATCGCTCCAGCGTCGTAGACAGCGGTCACACTTTACAATGCACGACGCTGGAGCGATAATTCCATGACGTATTTGCGATGTAGAAGCCGTTGGTTACTGTGCGCACATCGTATACAACCTTTGTTACACAATGCGATCATGCCACCACAGCGGGACAATTGACGACGAAAGAAAGTTTCAAACGATCTGCTACGACGTACGATTCTCAGCAGGGTCCCTGATCGCAGTAGCATGTCAGACACAGCGATATCGTATGGATATCGCTGGAACGTCACGGATCGTGCAGTCATAGCGACCAAAGTGCCACTGTGTGACAGTACCCTTACACCACAGTGTTAAGCTTTGATACGTCTGACCTTTTTAGTTTCGCTCTGATTTTATTTTTTACTTCTTACACAACTACCAGCATATACCGACACAACATGTTTTGCTTCTTTCACCTTTTCTATTGATGACATATAAAGGGACTGTAAACCATATATACTCGAGTATAAGCCGACCCGAGTATAAGCCGAGACCCCTAATTTTGCCACAAAAAACTGGGAAAACTTAATGACTCGAGTATAAGCCTAGGGTGTGAAATGCAGCAGCTTCCGGTAAATTTCAAAAATAAAAATAGATACCAATAAAAGTAAAATTAATTGAAACATCAGTAGGTTAAGTGTTTTTGAATATCCATATTGAATCAGGAGCCCCATATAATGCTCCATAAAGTTCATGATGGGCCCCATAAGATGCTCCATATTAAAATATGCCCCATATAATCCTGCATAAAGGTTAATAATGGCCCCATAAGATGATCCATAGAATATTATGCCCCATATAATGCTGAACAAAGGTTGATGGCCCAATACGATGCTCCATAGAATAATATGCCCCATATAATGCTGCACAAAGGTTGATGGCCCCATAAGATGCTCCATAGACTATTATGCCCCATATAATGCTGCAGAAAGGTTGATGGCCCCATAGGCGGGTACACCAGCGCGCTATGGGAGCCAGGTGCCGGTGTCGCCGCTGGCTCAGGCCCCCGGCACTTGCGATATTCCCCTGTCCCCGTTCCACCACCACGCGCCGCTGTGTCTTCCGGGTATCTGCAGTGACTGTTCAGTCAGAGTGTGTGCACTAACCACGTCATCACGCCATCTGACCTGAACGTCACAGACAGAGGACGTGGAAGACAGAGCCCGGCGGTGGAATGGGGACAGGTGAATATCACATGGCTCACCCTCCTAAATCATACTCACCCCCTCCTGGCGCGGTCTCTCTGCATGTCCCTGCTTCTCCGATGGTCTCCGGTGCACGCCGGCAGCTTGTTCCTTTGTTCAGCAGTCACATGGTGCCACTCATTAAAGTAATGAATATGTGCACCACGCTTATGGGAGAGGAGTCGCGTCCATATTCATTACTTTAATGAGCGGTACCACGTGACCGCTGAACACAGGAAGAGCTGCTGGCGCGAACCGGAGACCTTCGGAGAAGCAAGGACATACAGAGAGACAGCGCCGGGAGCAGGTGAGTATGATGTGACAGCTGCCACTCCTGCTGCTCCCCTCCCCCGCTGAACCCCTGGGACAATAACTCGAGTATAAGCAGAGAGAGGCACTTTTAGCCTAAAAAAATGGGCTGAAAATCTCGGCTTATACTCGATTATATACGGTAAATAATGCAGAAATACAAGTGCTTCTCACTAAATTAGAATATCATCAAAAAGATAATTAATTTCAGTTCTTCAATACAGAAAGTGAAACTCATATCATATAGAGTCATTGCAAACAGAGTGATCTATTTCAAGTGTTTATTTCTGTTAATGTTGATGATTATGGCTTACAGCCAATCAAAACCCAGAAGTCATTATCTCAGTAAATTAGAATAATTAACAAAAATACCTGCAAAGGCTTCCTAAACGTTTAAAAAGGTCCCTTAGTCTATTTCAGTAGGCTCCACAATCATGGGGAAGACTGGTGACTTGACAGATATCTAGAAGGCAGTCATTAACTCACTCCACAAGGAGGGTAAGCCACAAAAAGTCATTGCTAAAGAAGCTGGCCATTCGCAGAGTGCTGTATCCAAGCATATTAATGGAAAGTTGAGTGAAAGGAAAAAGTGTGGTAGAAAAAGTTGCACAAGCAACCGGGATAATAGCAGTCTTGAAAGGATTGTTAAGAAAAGGCCATTCAAAAATTTGGGAGAGATTCACAAGGAGTGAACTGCTGCTCGAGTCATTGTTTCAAGAGTCACCATGTACAGACGTATCCAGGACATCGGCTACAAGTGTCGCATTCCTTGTGTCACGCCACTCATGACCAATAGACAACACCAGAAGGGTCTTACCTGGGCCAAGGAGAAAAAGAACTGGACTGTTGTTCAGTGGTCCAAGGTGTTGTTTTCAGATGAAAGTAAATTTTGCATTTCATTTGGAAATCAAGGTCCCAGAGTCTGGAGGAAGAATGGAGAGGCCACAATCCAAGCTGCTTGAGATCTAGTGTTACGTTTCCACAATCAGTGATGGTTTGGGGAGCATTATCATCTGCTGGTGTCGGTCCACTGTGTTTTATCAAGGCCAAAGTCAGTGCAGCCGTCTACCAGGAAATTTTAGAGCACTTCATACTTCCCTCTGCCGACAAGCTTTTTGGAGATGGAAATTTCATTCTCCAGCAGGACTTGGCACCTGTCCACACTGCCAAAAGTACCAATACCTGGTTTACAAACAACAGTATCACTTTGCTTGATTGGCCAGCAAACTCGCCTGACCTTAACCCCATAGAGAATCTATGGGGTATTGTCAAGAGGAAGATGAGAGACATGAGGCCCAATAATGGAGGCAAGCTGAAGGCTGCTATCAAAGCATCCTGGGCTTCCATAACACCTTAGCAGTGCCACAGGTTGATTGCCTCCATGCCACATCGCATTGATGCATTAATTGATGCAAAAAGATCCCCAACCAAGTATTGTTTGGGATGATTCTACACGGTCTAATATTTTTTTTACCCTACCATGTGTCAGCGTTGACTGTTGTGAATTAGACTTTTTTGGCTCCCTCTTGTGGTCACTAGTGATATGACTCTGGGATTGTCTTTCCTCAGTTTGGCACCCACCTGGGTCGTTAGTCCAGGGGTGTTGCTATATAAACTTCCTGGTTTCTCAGTCCAGTGCCTGGCATCGTTGTAATCAGTTCCTTTCTGTTTGCTCCTGTCTGCTGGTCTTGGATCTTGCAAAATTAAGCTAAGTCCTGCTTCCTTGTTTTTTGGTTTTTTGCTTTGCTCTTATTTTTGTCCAGCTTGTACTAAATGTGATTCCTGATTTTGCTGGAAGCTCTAGGGGGCTGGTGTTCTCCCCCCGGGCCGTTAGACGGTTCGGGGGTTCTTGAATATCCAGCGTGGAAATTTTGATAGGGTTTTTGCTGACCATATAAGTCATCTTACTATATTCTGCTATTAGTCAGTGGGCCTCTCTTTGCTAAATATCTAGTTCATTCTTACGTTTGTCTTTTCTCCTTACCTCACCGTTATTATTTGTTGGGGGCTTGTATCCAACTTTTGGGGTCTTTTCTCTGGAGGCAAGAAAGGTCTATCTTTTCCCTTCTAGGGTTAGTTAGTTCTCCGGCTGGCGCGAGACGTCTAGAACCAACGTAGGCACGTTCCCCGGCTGCTGCTATTTGTGGTGCTAGGATTAGATATATGGTCAGCCCAGTTACCACTGCCCTATGAGCTGGTTTTTTGTGTTTGCAGACTTGGTATGTACTTTTGAGACCCTCTGCCATTGGGGTCATAACAGTATGCCAGGCCAAGGTTGAATGTTTAATGCATTGCAGAAGTGGGATTACAAGAAAGGAAAGTCTGAGGTTTTTTTTTTCTTTCCTCTCTTTTTTCCTCCCCTTTACCTCCGAGTGGCTTGTGCTTGCTGCAGACATGAATGTCCAGACTTTGATTACAAGTGTGGATCAGCTTGCTGCTCGTGTGCAGGGCATACAAGATTTTGTTACCACCAGTAGTCCAATGTCTGAACCTAAAATACCTATTCCTGAACTGTTCTCTGGAGATCGATTTAAGTTTAGGAATTTCAGGAATAATTGTAAATTGTTTCTATCTCTGAGACCCCGTTCATCTGGAGACTCAGCTCAGCAAGTAAAAATTGTTATCTCTTTCTTACGGGGCGACCCTCAGGATTGGGCCTTCTCGCTAGCGCCAGGAGATCCGGCATTGGCAAATATTGATGCGTTTTTTCTGGCGCTCGGATTGCTTTACGAGGAACCCAATCTTGAAATTCATGCAGAAAAAGCCTTGCTGGCTATTTCTCAGGGTCAGGATGAAGCTGAAGTGTATTGCCAAAAATTTCGGAAATGGTCCGTGCTTACTCAGTGGAATGAGTGTGCTCTGGCCGCAAATTTCAGAAATGGCCTTTCTGAAGCCATTAAGAATGTGATGGTGGGTTTCTCCATTCCTACAGGTCTGAATGATTCCATGGCGCTGGCTATTCAAATTGACCGGCGTTTGCGGGAGCGCAAAGCCGCGAATCCTCTGGTGGTGTTGTCTGAACAAACACCTGATTTAATGCAATGTGGTAGAATTCAGACTAGAAATGAACGGAAAAATCATAGACGTCAGAATGGGTTGTGTTTTTACTGTGGTGATTCTACACGTTATATCAGCATGCTCTAAACCCCTAACTAGGGTTGTTAGTCCTGTCGCCATTGGTAATTTGCAACCTAAATTTATTTTGTCTGTGACTTTAATTTGCTCATTGTCCTCCTACCCTGTTATGGCGTTTGTGGATTCAGGTGCTGCCCTGAGTCTTATGGATCTGTCGTTTGCCAAGCGCTGTGGTTTTGTTCTTGAGCCGTTGGTCAATCCTATCCCTCTTAGAGGTATTGATGCTACGCCATTGGCGGAAAATAAACCGCAGTTTTGGACACAGGTAACCATGTGCATGACTCCTGAACATCGGTAGGTGATTCGTTTTCTTGTTCTGCATAAAATGCATGATTTGGTCGTTTTGGGTCTGCCATGGTTACAGACCCATAATCCAGTCTTGGATTGGAAGGCAATGTCTGTGTCAAGTTGGGGCTGTCAGGGAATTCATGGTGATTCCCCGCCAGTGTCTATTGCTTCCTCTACTCCTTCGGAAGTTCCTGAGTATTTGTCTGATTACCAGGATGTATTCAGCGAGTCCAGGTCCAGTGCTCTTCCTCCTCATAGGGACTGTGACTGCGCTATAGATTTGATTCCAGGTAGTAAATTTCCTAAGGGAAGATTATTTAATCTGTCTGTACCTGAGCATACCGCAATGCATTCGTATATCAAGGAATCTCTGGAGAAGGGGCATATCCGTCCATCCTCTTCCCCTCTTGGTGCGGGATTCTTTTTTGTGGCCAAGAAGGACGGATCTTTGAGACCTTGTATTGACTATCGGCTTCTGAATAAAATCACTGTTAAATTTCAGTATCCTTTGCCTCTGTTGTCGGACTTGTTTGCCCGGATTAAAGGTGCCAAGTGGTTCACCAAGATAGATCTTCGTGTTGCGTACAACCTTGTGCGCATTAAGCAAGGAGATGAATGGAAAACTGCATTTAATACGCCCGAAGGTCATTTTGAGTACTTGGTGATGCCTTTCGGGCTCTCTAATGCTCCTTCAGTGTTTCAGTCCTTTATGCATGATATTTTCCGGAAGTATCTGGATAAATTTATGATTGTTTATCTGGATGATATTCTGTTTTTTTCTGATGATTGGGACTCGCATGTAGAGCAGGTCAGGATGGTGTTTCAGGTTTTGCGTGAGAATGCTTTGTTTGTTAAGGGCTCAAAGTGTCTCTTTGGAGTACAGAAGGTTCCCTTTTTGGGTTTTATTTTTTCCCCTTCTGCGGTGGAGATGGACCCAGTCAAGGTCCAAGCTATTCATGATTGGACTCAACCCACGTCAGTTAAGAGTCTTCAGAAGTTCTTGGGTTTTGCTAACTTCTACCGTCGTTTTATCGCTAATTTTTCTAGCGTTGTTAAACCTTTGACGGATATGACCAAGAAAGGTTCTGATGTTGCTAACTGGGCTCCTGCAGCCGTGGAAGCCTTTCAAGAGTTGAAGCGCCGGTTTACTTCGGCGCCTGTTTTGTGCCAGCCTGATGTCTCACTTCCCTTTCAGGTTGAAGTGGATGCTTCTGAGATTGGGGCAGGGGCCGTTTTGTCGCAGAGAGGCCCTGGTTGCTCTGTAATGCGACCATGTGCTTTTTTCTCTAGGAAGTTTTCGCCTGCTGAGCGGAATTATGATGTTGGCAATCGGGAGTTGTTAGCCATGAAGTGGGCATTTGAGGAGTGGCGTCATTGGCTCGAGGGTGCTAAGCATCGTGTGGTGGTCTTGACTGATCACAAAAATCTGATGTATCTCGACGAGTCTGCTAAACGCCTGAATCCTAGACAGGCCCGCTGGTCATTGTTTTTCTCCCGTTTTGACTTTGTGGTCTCGTATTTACCAGGTTCAAAGAATGTGAAGGCTGATGCTCTTTCAAGGAGCTTTGTGCCTGACTCTCCTGGAGTCGCAGAACCAGTTGGTATTCTCAAAGAGGGAGTTATCCTGTCAGCCATTTCTCCGGATTTGCGACGTGTGTTGCAGAGATTTCAGGCTGGTAGACCTGACTCTTGTCCACCTGACAGACTGTTTGTTCCTGATAAGTGGACCAGCAGAGTCATTTCCGAGGTTCATTCCTCGGTGTTGGCAGGGCATCCGGGAATTTTTGGCACCAGAGATCTGGTGGCTAGGTCCTTTTGGTGGCCTTCCTTGTCACGGGATGTGCGGTCATTTGTGCAGTCCTGTGGGACTTGTGCTCGAGCTAAGCCTTGCTGTTCTCGTGCCAGCGGGTTGCTCTTGCCCTTGCCTGTCCCAAAGAGGCCTTGGACACACATTTCCATGGATTTCATTTCAGATCTTCCGGTGTCTCAGGGCATGTCTGTCATTTGGGTGGTATGTGATCGCTTTTCCAAGATGGTCCATTTGGTATCTTTGCCTAAGCTGCCTTCCTCTTCCGATCTGGTTCCTTTGTTCTTTCAGAATGTGGTTCGTTTACACGGCATTCCTGAGAATATTGTGTCTGACAGAGGATCCCAGTTTGTTTCCAGGTTCTGGCGATCCTTTTGTGCTAAGATGGGCATTGATTTGTCATTTTCGTCTGCCTTTCATCCTCAGACTAATGGACAAACGGAGCGAACTAATCAGACTCTGGAGGCTTATTTGAGGTGTTTTGTTTCTGCAGATCAGGATGATTGGGTGACCTTCTTGCCGTTGGCTGAGTTTGCCCTTAGTAATCGGGCTAGTTCCGCTACTTTGGTTTCGCCATTTTTTTGCAACTCTGGTTTCCATCCTCGTTTTTCCTCGGGACATGTGGAGCCTTCTGACTGTCCTGGGGTAGATTCCGTGGTGGATAGGTTGCAGCGGATCTGGAATCATGTGGTGGACAACTTGAAGTTGTCACAGGAGAAGGCTCAGCGTTTTGCCAACCGCCGCCGCGGTGTGGGTCCCCGACTTCGTGTTGGGGATTTGGTATGGCTGTCTTCTCGATTTGTTCCTATGAAGGTCTCCTCTCCTAAATTTAAGCCTCGCTTCATCGGTCCTTACAAGATATTGGAAATCTTTAATCCTGTGTCCTTTCGCTTGGATCTTCCGGTGTCGTTTGCCATTCACAACGTGTTCCATAGGTCTTTGTTGCGGCGGTACGTTGTACCTGTGGTTCCTTCTGTTGAGCCTCCTACTCTGGTGTTGGTTGAGGGCGAGTTGGAGTACGTGGTGGAGAAGATCTTGGATTCTCGTCTCTCCAGGCGGAGGCTTCAGTATCTGGTCAAGTGGAAGGGCTATGGTCAGGAGGATAATTCCTGGGTAGTGTTGAGCATTCCGATGCTGCAAGTATCGGGTATCGGCCGATACTTGCTGTATCGGAATTCCGATACCGGGATTCCGATACTCTTGTGGTATCGGGTATCGGGTATCGCAACAACATTAATGTTAAAATGTGTAAAAGAGAGAATTAAAATAAAAAATATCGCTATACTCACCTGTCCGACGCAGCCGGGACTTCAGCGAGGGAACCGGCAGCGTTGTTTGTTTAAAATTCGCGCTATTACTTGGTTACGTGAATTCCCGGCTTGTGATTGGTCAGGTCGGCCACGTTGCCGGGACGCGGACCAATCACAGCAAGCCGTGACGAAATTACGTCACGGCTTGCTGTGATTGGTCCGCGTCCCGGCAATATGGCCGCCCTGACCAATCACAACCCGTGACGTCACGGGAGGCTGGACACGCGCCCATTTTAAAATGAGCGCGTCCAGCCTCCCGGCTTGTGATTGGTTGACCGCGGCGCAACCAATCACAAGCCGTGACGTCACGGGAGGCTGGACACGCGCCCATTTTAAAATGAGCGCGTCCAGCCTCCCGGCTTGTGATTGGTTGACCGCGGCGCAACCAATCACAAGCCGTGACGTCACGGGAGGCTGGACATGCGCCCATTTTAAAATGAGCGCGTCCAGCCTCCCGGCTTGTGATTGGTTGACCGCGGCGCAACCAATCACAAGCCGTGACGTCACGGGAGGCTGGACACGCGCCCATTTTAAAATGAGCGCGTCCAGCCTCCCGGCTTGTGATTGGTTGACCGCGGCGCAACCAATCACAAGCCGTGACGTCACGGGAGGCTGGACACGCGCCCATTTTAAAATGAGCGCGTGTCCAGCCTCCCGTGACGTCACGGCTTGTGATTGGTCAGGGCGGCCATATTGCCGGGACGCGGACCAATCACAGCAAGCCGTGACGTAATTTCGTCACGGCTTGCTGTGATTGGTCCGCGTCCCGGCAACATGGCCGACCTGACCAATCACAAGCCGGGAATTCACGTAACCAAGTAATAGCGCGAATTTTAAACAAACAACGCTGCCGGTTCCCTCGCTGAAGTCCCGGCTGCGTCGGACAGGTGAGTATAGCGATATTTTTTATTTTAATTCTTTCTTTTACACATTTATATGGTTCCCAGGGCCTGAAGGAGAGTTTCCTCTCCTTCAGACCCTGGGAACCATCAGGAATACCGTCCGATACATGAGTCCCATTGACTTGTATTGGTATCGGGTATCGGTATCGGATTGGATCCGATACTTTGCCGGTATCGGCCGATACTTTCCGATACCGATACTTTCAAGTATTGGACGGTATCGCTCAACACTATTCCTGGGTGGTTGCCTCTGATGTGCATGCGGCCGATTTAGTTCGTGCCTTTCATGCTGCTCATCCTGATCGCCCTGGTGGTCTTGGTGAGGGTTCGGTGACCCCTCCTTAAAGGGGGGGTACTGTTGTGAATTAGACTTTTTTGGCTCCCTCTTGTGGTCACTAGTGATATGACTCTGGGATTGTCTTTCCTCAGTTTGGCACCCACCTGGGTCGTTAGTCCAGGGGTGTTGCTATATAAACTTCCTGGTTTCTCAGTCCAGTGCCTGGCATCGTTGTAATCAGTTCCTTTCTGTTTGCTCCTGTCTGCTGGTCTTGGATCTTGCAAAATTAAGCTAAGTCCTGCTTCCTTGTTTTTTGGTTTTTTGCTTTGCTCTTATTTTTGTCCAGCTTGTACTAAATGTGATTCCTGATTTTGCTGGAAGCTCTAGGGGGCTGGTGTTCTCCCCCCGGGCCATTAGACGGTTCGGGGGTTCTTGAATATCCAGCGTGGAAATTTTGATAGGGTTTTTGCTGACCATATAAGTCATCTTACTATATTCTGCTATTAGTCAGTGGGCCTCTCTTTGCTAAATATCTAGTTCATTCTTACGTTTGTCTTTTCTCCTTACCTCACCGTTATTATTTGTTGGGGGCTTGTATCCAACTTTTGGGGTCTTTTCTCTGGAGGCAAGAAAGGTCTATCTTTTCCCTTCTAGGGTTAGTTAGTTCTCCGGCTGGCGCGAGACGTCTAGAACCAACGTAGGCACGTTCCCCGGCTGCTGCTATTTGTGGTGCTAGGATTAGATATATGGTCAGCCCAGTTACCACTGCCCATTGGGGTCATAACAGTTGACCTCAGTGTGTGAACAAGGGCAGACAAAAGGACCGGGTCTCATCACAGGTATGTGTGGAGAAAAAGGGCACAGAATTTAAGGAAAAGAACATCTCTCCAACCATTAAGCATTGGGGTGGATCAATAATGCTTTGAGGTTGTGTTGCAGCCAATGGCACAGGGAACATTTCATGGGTAGAGGGAAGAATGGATTCAATGAAAATTCAACAAATTCTTGATGCAAACATAACACCATCACAATCCACCATAGACGGCCTCAAAAGGCACAAGCTGAAGGTGCTACAATGGCCCTCACAGTCCACTGACCTGAACATCATTGAAAATCTGTGGCTAGACCTCAAGATAGCAGTGCATGAAAGCCGATCCAGGAATCTCATCGAACTTCCAAGGAAGAATGGATGAAAATCCCTCAAACAAGAATTGAAAGACTCTTGGCTGCCTACAAAAAGCATTTATAAGCTGTGATATTTGCAAAAGGGGTGCTACTAGGTACTAACCATGCAGGGTGCCCAAACTTTGCATTGGCCTATTTTCCTTTTTTGTAATTTTTAAACTGTAAAAGATGAATATATCTATCTATCTATCTATCTATATATATATATATTTTTTTTTTTTTCCCTAAAATACAAAGTAAATGTGTTATCTGTAACTTTAGGCTTTTTAGAGATAATTTATTCTTCCACTTGCTTAACTGTTCAGAATAACAGTAACCAGGAGTGCCCAAATGTTTACATGCCACTGTAGGTTGCAGGCAGAGTAGACTCCACTGTAGCTGTGGCAACTTGGGTTGGTGCAGATGAAGCAGCCATGGTCAGGGCATCCAACTGTATTCACAGTCTGTAGAATTTTTGTTTTGCTGATCCTGCTGACGGATGAACCCTTGGTACAACTGCGATGCCTGAGGGGCCTTTGGATTGCCGGGGTCCATGGCCTGATCAAACTGTCACACCTGGTTTGTGGACCCACTGTGCCAGGGGTCGGGCTTGATTAGGAGGGGCGTAGCTAAGCGGCTACCTCGTGTTCACTAGAGATCCTGATGGTAGAGTCAGGCTTGAGCTGCACATAACCGCCAGTAGCATTCTTAGGCAGTCTCCGGTATCGCAGCTGTCAACCACAGGGCTCTGGTTCGCTGGACGGGGACACAGGAGCGGAGCCAGTTACAGGCAGCATTCAGAAACTGATAAACAGTCCGGACAAAGTGGGATTTGGGAATTGGTTCTGGTTCAGACACACGAATCTCACAAAACAGTTCAGGTTACTATGTAATTATGTGATAGCATGACATGTACTGAATGCATTACAATCAGGTATTTCATTATGTCAGGTCACATCCTCATTCCGATTATCTCATACTTGTTCCTGGAAAATGTACAAATAGCATTGTTCCATTTACAGGATTTTATGTTCCCTTTATGACTTCTTATACATGTATATAATGTGTGTGTATATAGTGTGCCAAGTCAACCTCTTCGTCTACAGACTCAAGAATAAAATATGAACTGAAGAGTATTATTAATGGACCGAGAAACACACAGAAAGGCAGAACCCACCAAGGCAATACGTGCACTATAAGTGCGGACACCGCTGTTTCCTCTGATACATTGCACGATACACAGTTATGTCTCCACGATCACGAAGAAAACTGTCCATCTGATATCAAACACAAGCCCTGGGATGGAGAAAACCACACCAGCCGGGAGATGAAGGAATTCTAGGACTCTTATGTAGATTTATTCCTTTCCTCTGCTGGTTAATTTTTTTTTTACCTGAGTTAGGAAAGTCCTGTAACGGTGTGTAAATATACATAATATAGATAAAGGTATTGGGACACCTCATAATTAATGAATTAAGGTTTCTCATTCAGCGCCATTACTACAGAAGTATGACATTCCCCCCCGGCAATGCCGCCTGCCTTTACTAACGTGGGAGTCTGGCTGGTGGTGCGAACCTCACCGATACCATTGCGGTCCTGTAATAGAAGCCACCGGTGTAACAAGGCGCTTCATGACATGTCTTCCCTCCTAAATCTTCCCTATCACCTGTGAAGAGGAAGAAACTGCAGCAACTCAGCCACGAAGAGACCACAAAATGTTACAGAGCAGAGGACAGAAAAGTCACCACCGCTCTGCTGACTCCATAATTGCAGAGTACAGTCCTCCTCTGATCCTAACATCAGCACAAACCTGTGCCCCGGGAACTTCATGGCTAAGCAGCTGCATGCAGCCTCCCATCACCCAGCACAATGCCGAATGTCAGAGCCACCAACACTAGAGCTTGGAGCAGTAGAAACATGTTTTGTGGAGTGACGGATCACGCTTCTCCCACCAACTGTAACGTTTGCTGGAAGAGGTATAATGCTATGGGGTTACTTTTTCAGGCATCGTCCTTGGTCTCTTAAGTTTCATTGAAGGGAAATCTTAATGCTTTAGCATAAAAGACCTTTTGTATAATTGTAGCTTCCATCTTTGAGGGTACAATTTAGGGAAGGTCGTTTTCGATTCGCCTTTTTGTGCCTAGTGCACATAGTAAAAACATGGTTGGGTGAGATTGGGTGGGAGAACATGACCGGCCAAAGAGCTCTACCTCATCTAACACCTTTGGGATGAACTAGAACAGACATTGCGAGTTTGGACGCTCCTCCGACCGGTGTCTGACCTCACAAATGCCCTATTGTAGAAAACCTTCCCAAAAGAGTGGAGGCTGTTATATACCTATGGACTTTGTGTTATAAAAGCTCCTGTATGTGTCATTTGTGGTGTCCCAATATCTTTTCCATATAATGATGATTAATTTGCAATAAAGGTACCAGTTTGCAGTGACATAATTGTTTTCATAGTGAAGTTCTGATTTTGGGGTGTGTTAATACTCCATATTTACCCAAGTTCATTGTCCAAGATTGCACTGTAGACTCACGCAGTGTGCCCACCATCCACAGCCCCGCTCATGTGAGATTTCTGAGAAACGCATGCACAATGTGTGATCACCTTGTATGCGCTACAACAGTGCACGAGCCTATCCAGTGCTGACAACATTAACATTGGGGAGGAAATCAGGCAGCCTGGATCTCGTTCTGGGTGGACCGCACATGATCTACGTTTCCCAAACTCCAGTCTTCACGGTTCCCCGTCATGTTTTCAGGATCTCTCAGCATTACACAGGTGATGCAAGTATCATCAAGGAATCAGGAATTCTCTCACCTGAGCAATACCATAGATATCCTGAAAACATGACCTACTGGGGAGAGTGAGGACTGGAGATTGGGAAACACCGATTTAGAAGATCACTGGTAGATGTAAAATTGGATCATGTGAAAATGACCAGAATCTGTATGTGCATTGAAAAAAGACTAAATGACATTTTTTTAACTGTGGCTATAATTGATTGTCATAGGGAAAAATTAAAATCCATAAACATTTCCAGAGAGGGGAACTATCACCCTCACATAGAATATATAGGATTAATTATAACTGGGGAAGTGAGAGAGCTGACACTTTAACCTCCATTGAAGTAGCAACCTCCTGCAGTGACCAGATAATTACAACAGGAGATCGGTTCTGGGAACCAGCCAAAGCTGGGAATAGTTTATTCAGAGGTGGAGAAGTACAGGGGATTCCACTGATCAATTGGAGCCAGTGGTCAGTGATGAATATTGCAGTTTGCATCAACACGATACTTAAGGGTTAGATATATTTTCGGTGTCGTAGCGAAGGGACGAACACAACGCATTCACATCACCGTAAAGCCATTCTAACTCCTCCAACTTAACCACCGGAGCTTTTTTAGTTTTTCGCTCCCCTTCTTTCCAGAGCCATGACTTTTTTATTTTTCCGTCAATATGGCCATGTGGGGGTTTATATTTTGCAGAACGAGTTGTACTTTTGAATGATACCTTTGGTTTTACCATGTCTTGTAACAGAAAATGTTAAAAAAATTCCAAATGCGATGAAATTGCAAAAAAAGTGCAATCTCACACTTGTTTTTTGTTTGGCTTTTTTGCTAGGTTCACCAAATGCTAAAACTGACCTGCCATTATGATTCTCCAGGTCATTACGAGTTCATAGACACCAAACATGTCTAGGTTCTCTTTTATCTAAGTGGTAAAAAAAAACAATTCCAAAGTTTGCTAAAAGAAAAAAATTGCACACTTTTCTGAGACCCGTAGAGTCTCCATTTTTCGTGATCTCAGGTTAGGTGAGGGCTTATTTTTTGCGTGCTGAGCTGATGTTTTTAATGATACGTTATTTTGATTGCACGTTATTGCATTTTAATGTAATGTCGTGGCGACCAAAAAATGTAATTCTGGCTTTTTGATTTTATTTCTCGCTACGCCGTTTAACGATCAGGTTAATCTTTATTTTATTAATAGATCGGGTGATTCTGAACGAGGCGATACCAAATATGTGTATGTTTGATTTTTTTTTTGTTTTATTTTGATTGGGGCGAAAGGGGGCGATTCGAACTTTTTATTTTTTTTAATAATTTTAAGCACATTTTTTTTTCTTTTAATTTTGGCAAGCTTCAATAGCCTCCAAGGGAGGCTAGAAGCATCCACTATTCGATCACCTCTGCTACATAGAGGTGATGCACAGATCACCTCTATGTGGCTGAATTACAGCTCATAGCAATCCGTCAACAATTGAGGTCTTCAGGAGACCTCTGGTTGTGATGGCAATGCACCGATGACCCCCTATCACGTGACGGGGGTCAGCGGCGTGCGTATTTCCGATTCTGCGCTCGCCCATTGCGGGCACATGTCAGCTGTTGGAAACGCCAGAGCCCACCTCAAAGCGGAGGATTCTGTCATCTGACGTACTATCCCATCAGCTGGCAGAAAGGGGTTAATATCTATCTGATGATGCTACATATGCCATGTTTCATCTTTATAGAAAGGTAAAATCGCAATAGCAAACCTGACGACAATATCGGCTGCCTGGGACCTCCAGGTCAAAGATGTCCTGTAAGTTGGGCATCTCATAATCTGCTAAAGCATATCCCATAACAAGCCCCCATATGACCTCACCAAGGGGAGGTATGTGGGCGTAACCTTAATCTAAAAAAAAACAGACTTTGGGTCTCTGTTCATTCTGGAAGACATACCTTATATACTCAAGTATAAGCCGAGGCACCTAATTTTGCCACGGAAAACTGGGTAAGCTTATTGACTCATTCCTATCCCGGTATGCGTGGTTCCCCTGTCCTGCTCTGTGTGGCTCCCCCTGTTGTATGTATGGCTCCCCCCGTCCCATCTTGTATGAATGGTTGGGCTCCCCTGTCCTCCTCACCCTCATAGCGCAGTCGCCGAATGTCCCTGCATCTCTATTGTCCCAGCGCGGCAGCTTCTTCCTGTGCTGAGCGGTCACGTATTACCGCTCATTAAGGTAATGAATATGCACTCCACGCCTATGGGAGTGGAGACGCGTGCAAATTCATTACCTTAATGAGCGGTACCACCTGACCGCTGAGCACAGGAACAGGAAAGAGCTGCTGGCACCTGGACGGAGATGCAGCAATGGAAGGTGAGTATCTTCTGGAAGCCACCAGCTGCAGCCGTCACTGTGCTACAGCTGACGGCTCCCCAACGGCTTTCTGGGACCGTGACTCGTGTATAAACCGAGGGGGGCGTTTTCAGCACAAAAAAAAATGTGCTGAAAATCTCGGCTTAGACACGAGTATATACGGTAGTTCATTGTGACAGCATTCCATTTTCCCCAATCAGGATGCTTCTCGCCATAAAGATAAGAGCCATTCCTGCATCATCAGGTTTAGTACTTTCTCTTTCGTTATTTCTTTTTATTTTATGTAATAGTATATATTGTATTGCTTTGTTCCCATTTTGCATCATATTTGTATATTATATATATATATTTTTTAATAAACACTGCCTACCTTTCCGTATTCAATATATAAAATGTAATCGCTTAGTTCCTCTTGCTCTGCAAACCGCACCCTTGAAGCCATACGAAACCTGTAACGGGTGTCCAATCGGCCTGTGTAAACAATTAGGGTGGCAGATATATGTTCCCTTTTGTTATTGTGTAGTTGGCAGTGTTCATACCGGGGTATATATATTCCATATGCTCACTGTGAGTTCCCCAATAACCGGCCTAGTAGTGGAAGCTGCCATCATTAGTCAGTCAATTGCGTAATTGTCCTAACGATTGGAGGCAGTGGAGTTGGGTTCCCTGACAAACTAGTGGCAGCGGTGGGATCTGCGCAACTCCCCCTTGTGTCCTCCATGACAATGATTACCTTATATACTCGTGTATAAGACGAGGCACCTAATTTTGCCATGAAAAACCGGGAAAAGTTATTGACTCGAGTATAAGCCGGGTATGCATAGTCCCCCCCCATTCCCCATCCTGGTACGCATGGCCCCTCATCCCCATCCTGGTATGCATGGCCCCTCATCCCCATCCTCGTGTGCATTGTCCCCTCATCCCCATCCTTGTATGCATGGCTCCTCGTCCCTATAAAAAACAAAACAAAAAAAACAACAAAACAAAAACATCCTACTTACCTTCCCTGCGTGCCCTCGCTGCATCTCGTTCTGGTGCCAGCAGCTCTTTCAGCCGAGCGATCACGTTTCCCCGCTCATTAAGGTAATGAATATTCACCTCTCTCCACGCCTATGGGAGTGGAGAGAGGTGAATATTCATAACTCTTAAGTAGCGTGATAGCCCGGCAGCTGCTGGAAGCCGGCGGCTGTGGCTGAGACTGTGCGCACTATAAGAGAAATGAATATTCACTGCCAGTGCAGTGAATATTCATTTCTCTTGAGAAGCGGGCACAGGCTTTAAGCTGCAGCTGCTGACTCCTGCTTCCTGTTACCCGCTGCTTCCCCTCCCCAGCCTTCTTCTGGGACAATGACTAATGTATAAGCTGAGGGGGGTCTTTTTAGAACAAAAACAACGTGCTGAAAAACTCGGCTTATACATTTTCTCCTCCATGCTGACAGCGAGTGAACAGTCTATTCTGGGGAGATTTAATAGATTTTCATGTTTGATAGTGGATGCAATTTCACTCACCGACATCAGTGACATGAAATGATGCTCTTACGTTTTTTTTTTTCACTAAGAAAACAGCGTATTGATTTGGCAACGTTTTATTTGGTCAAGACATGATACAAATTATGTAATAAAAAAACAGCTTGAAAAATGGAGAACAAATTGTGCAAAAAAAAACCCCACGTATCACATTAGAAAAGATAAAATAGGCAAATGAAGTTAAAGACTGGCATGCTGGGCGAGGAAAGCCCTTATCCTCTGTAACAGCTCTTTCTTCACACTGTCAGGCACCAGGGCTGGAGAGAAGAAGGGGACAATGATTAGACTGACGCATGTCTGCAAATATTATTATTAATATTATTTATTATTGTAGTGCCATTTATTCCATGAAGCTTTACATGTGAGGAGGGGTATACATAATAAAGACAAGTACAATAATCTTAAACAATACAAGTCACGACTGGTACAGTAGGAGAGAGGACCCTGCCCGCGAGGGCTCACAATCTACAAAAATGGAAAATATTAATTCATTGAGACAAAAAAAGTGTATGTATAAATGTGCTATTAGTACAAGTTCATCAAACTTATGAATGTATTCTTATTTCCAAAAGTGACCAGAATTTCAGCGATCAGCTCCACTTCTAACTTGTGATGATGTGTGTTATGCGTGAAGGGGGCTGGCCGACTGCTCGTTTCAATAGCTAAACTTTCTGTTTATGCATCGGCCATGGCAGAAAAGGGGGCTGACCCGGCTGTTGACTCGGCCTAAAGTGGAGCTGCCTTACCAATCACAGACAAGGGTTTTTCGGACTGTCATGTTTATACTACTGGCACTCAGAGACTTTTTTTTGCTGAGTTTTCAGAGCACAAGCTCAAAAGTTTGAGAGTTTCTGCTTCAAAATCTCCCAGCGCACATTGCCTTAACAGCTCTTTCGTTTTTGTAGCAGAGGAGGAAGATGAGCAGTTGCAGATCTATTCTGCCCATGATAAGGACTTGTGCTGAATCAAATATCCACAACAGTCTATTTGGGGCCTTTAGGACAAAGCATTTTTATCATTTTCTTGTTGTCGCACTCCAACAAAGCCATATCAGCGCTTGATTTTTGTGCGACGAGTTGTATTTCCCAATGGCGATATTTAGAGGCACATACAGTATATCTCATTAACTCTTTATGGGAAGGAATGGGAATTAGAAAAAAAAACAGCAATTCTGTTTTTTTTAAAATGTATTTTAATGATGCATTGTTTACTCAAATAAAAGTATTAAACTTATCTTGTGGGTCAGAACGATTACAGCTATTCCAAATTTATATACATTGTACATAGCAGTCAGTTCCCAATGCAGACGGCGCAGATCCTGAACCTGCTCCACCAACACGATGTAGATGGACATTTTAGTTCAGAAAATAACACTTTACCGCATTGCGATAGGGAAATTGGTTAAAGAAACATTTGTTTGGGGCTTCGCTATAGGCGTCTATACAAATACCAAAAATGATTAATGATAAAACTGGAAAATTACTTTAATCAGGAACACGTGAGATCAGTACTTCCTTCATTTTTTCTTGGTCCAGTAGTTAAAGGGGTATTCCTAAATTCAAGATCCGATCCCAATATGTAGTAGGTGTAATAATAATATTAGCAAATAACTCCAATTAGAAATGTAGTATAGTTCTTCTGATTCATTAGGTTACTTACCCCATGTGCAGGGCATTGCAGTAGTTTCGGCATCCTTGGTTACAACCACTCAATGACAAACAAAGTATCAGTGTATAGATCTATGGCATGTAAACATGAAATATATCAAACTGGAATTGCATTACTGCACTAGAAAATAAGAAAAAAAAAATGAAGATACTTAGCGCCTAAATTGGCCAATTCATGTGTGCCCAGCAACCACAATAAGGCGATCCTCTTTGTTGGGAACCTATCTAATGCGATTCCTCTCTTGGGCTGATAATCTTAATGTATATGGGTAGGTAGGATCCGGCTGTGATTAAAAACAGCCTCAGGCTGATGGGTGGAGAGCTCAGTCAGGGAGCCCATTTATAAATAACAAAAGACTGACCATCGCTTCCAAACAGAAAACTGGTGTGTACAGGAGCATAGTAAGGGTAGCCATGTCTACACATAACAAATAAAGTAGGACTCAGTAGCACTACAGCATGCAAACATGAAATAGATCAAATCTGAATTGCATTACTGCCAGGAGAGGAATCATTAGATTGTGAACCCTCGCGGGCAGGGTCCTCTCCTCCTGTACCAGTTGTGACTTGTACTGTTACGATTGCTGTACTTGCTTTTTTTATTATGTATACCCCTCCTCACATGGAATAAATGGCGCTATAAGAATAATTACATTTCCAAAAAGAGGATTGCCTTGTCTTGGCTGTTGAGCACACATGAATTGGCCAATTTATATGCCAAGTATCTTCATTTTTCCCTATTACCTAGAGCAGTGATGCAATTCCAATTTCATGATATATATATGGAGGAGACTACTGTTAGTAGGCACCTTTTCACACCCGCTTTCTGTTTGGAAGTGATGGTCAGTCTTTTGATATTCATATAATGATAGTTAGCTGTTAGTGGACGTAACCATGGATACATAAGCTACAACAATGCCCTGCACATGGGGTGAGGACCTAGCAAATCAGAAGAACTATACCACATTTGTAATTGGAGGTATTTGCTAATATTATTACACCCACTACATATTGGGATATGATCTTGGAGACAGGAGTATCAATTTCACTTTTTCCTACTGCAAAAAAAAGAAAAAAAAAAAAAAACAGTCCAATTTCTGGTCGGCCACAGAACAGTCAGTTGTCATCACTCACCTCTGCCCTTGGGAGTAATTTCTGCGACCAGATCATCCACGGTGACGTGCTCAAGTCCTTTCTCATTAATCACATCTAGAACATGAACACACACACACTTGTTAGAGGATCCGGCTGAGCGCAACAGGAAAGAACAACCATAAAGGGACCAAACGGCGACAACCTCACAGGCATTTTCTGGAGAAATGAAGGGTCGGGTAGTGAAAGGACCTCGCTGACATATTACTTGGCATTTCTGATATTTTTAAAGCCAAGACCAGAGCCGCAGACCAGGCGATTCTTGCTGTAAAAAATACCATAACGTAAAAAGCGCAAATATGAACAGAGACCTAAATAGATTCAGTGAGTTACAGATCAGTCTACAGAAATATGGGGAGCAGGCGGCAAAGGGGGAAATGGCTCGCTAATTAAAGCAGCAATTTCTCATTTTGCCTATACAGTATCACATAGACCATTAATAAATAATAATGCAATGGTTTGTGAGTATGCCTCGAGTTCCCGTTTTAGCTGGGATGTCTGCCATATTGATTCCCTTAATGCAGACTACACGTCCCATGATGCCTCTGCTGCGGACGTGGGGGGTCACATTGCACTTTGCTCGGGCTGGAGCCCCGTCTAACAGCAGCAGTAACAGATCAGTGACATGGGACTGCTGCCCCTCACACTTTAGAGACTCTCTGCATCCTATTGTGAGATATACAGATAGAAAGTAAATGTAATATCTGATTATACATGATGTATATATTTGAATATATATGAAAATTACGTTTTCTTAAAAGGCGTTTCCCACAAACAAACATAATTTTAATCAACAGATCTCGGAATAATAATAATTTCCACAATTGGAAGTGTATAAATAAAATGTTCCTGTGCTGAGATAATCTTATAAATGTGTCCCTGCTGTGTACTGTGTAATGGCGGTGTGTGACCCTAAAGGGACATGGTCTGATCATACCACATCTCCTGGGCAGGGGAGGAAGTAAAAAAAAAAGTATACAGATATTACAGCATGGGGATCAAATAATTCTTTCTTTGCAGGTAAAACATAAAAAAATAATAATAATAATTTCTGATCCCCTGCAGTCCTATCTGTATACTCTTTTGCTTCCTCCCCTGCTGTCCTGTCTGTATACTCTTTTGCTTCCTCTCCTGCCCAGGAGCTGGGGTATGATCAGACCATGTTCCTGCCAGGGCTGTGGAGTCGGAGTTGTGGAGTCGGCATAATGAAATTTGAGGAGTCGGAGGTTTGGCTTATCGACTCCACAGCCCTGGTTCCTGCATGGCCTCGCTCAGTTGGTCTAGTCTGAATGTGGCTGGAAGATTACAAGTCACATAATTGCATTCACGTGACTGCCTGCTCTCGCCTCCGACTTTGGAGAATCCTGACAGCGTGGAGGATGCACGGTGCAGGGATTCAGAAGTCTGCAGTCAGAGTAACTACAAAATTTTAGCAAAAGCCTGGACAACCCTTTTAAAAGGAGTATGGACCAAATAGGACAAGAGTATGAAAATTAGCTTTCTGGCAACGTGAACGTAGAAGAGGTAGCTACCCTATAAGTCAATATTTGATCTCTTAACAACATGACTAAAGGCAGAAACTAAAGCGGTTTCAGGGTGTTTGCCCATCATCAGTACACAGCACTGTCCAGCCAAGTAAGTGCGATGCCCTAAAGGCAAGGTGAGGGAAACTTTTCTACCAGGTTAAAAAAAAAAAGTTGAAAAATTCATCCGAATTCAGGTTTATACACAAAATATAAAACGATCTGCTAATGAGACAGAAAACCATCAATTAAAAAGCCGGTATGGAGGCATGAATAAGGTTCAGCTCACTAATAAAGTACAGCTGGTAACAGGAGGCGACAATATGGTCAGGTAGTCACCAGTGCTGGATCACACAGGTGGGGAGAATCCTGTATGTAGCAATAGTACTGACTGCAGCCCTTAGGCGGTATAATACAATGGTGCTTACATACAAGTACAGGTGATGAATGAGTTACTATAGTACCACAGGCCCCAGCGGACTCCACCGATACATAAGAGTAGGACAAATATTACTACATTATGTTTCCCAGCTGTTCACCTGGATACTGTTGTGTTGTGACCCAGCCCCTCACGGTTACAGAATACTGATGGGTCATTGTGGTTGGCCCCTCTTCATACAGCTTAGTTGTGCTTTCGGTATTTTTCATCATTTTGATCAGTGTTTGTTCAATGTGTCAGGCTTTTACCATCAGCGATTTTCAGAAATGAATAATAAATTGTCAAGCTTCCACTAAACTCTACATCATCACGGACAGAACAACGATGCCTGATTTTTCACGGACCCATAGACTTGTATGGTCGATCTTCATCTGACGCGTCTCTGATTTTTTTGTGGTTCTAGTTCACAAAATACATGAACATATGACTGACACCATAGACTTGAGTGGGGACGTATTTAATCCGTAAAACCCATGGATAACACATACGTAAAAAAAATGTGACATCTGAATGAGGCTTAATACATATGACGTTGGTAAGGGCTGAGTGTCCAGAACTAATCACCTGTGAGCACAAAAGGATCATGCATATCCTAATCCAACATGCCTGACCCTAACGTCTGGGTGGGTGGGGTAGACATTCATCCAATATCTATATCCACAGCTCATTCAGAAAACGGAGACTCTACCTTTGCAGTGCGCCTTCAGCTGGTCTCTCCATCCGCACTCGATAAGCTTTGCCGTTAACAAATCTTTAAGGCTTTGAATGAAGAAAGAAATAAAAATAATTAGAGATGAAACGTAGATTGTAACATAACGCATTATGGTTTGTAGTAAATTGGTCCTTATTAGTGAATGTGCTGGGATAAGGTGTTGTCCGCCATGCTCGTGTTCTAACCGAGTGACTTCGGAGTGCTCGACAACTATGCTTGATTTCCCGCGGCTGATCGACAGCCACAACACATGCAGGGATTGGCATTTTGTTAGGTAATCCTGGCATGTGTCAACCAATTTTCGAGCACGCAGAAGACATTAATAAGCACCTGATAACACCGTAACCGAGCACATTCGCTCATCACAAGTGCTTACCGATCACATCAGCCATGCAAGCCTATTCCCAGAATTACCATTTAACGCTGGAACTTAGAGCGGTTGTGGCGATATTGATCGATCTGTGCTCATTTATGGGGAGAAATCGGATCGTCCTTTAGTGCTCAAAGCTGAACTCATGCGTCGCCGTCAGTAGCTGAAAGGTCAGCGTGCACTCCGCCTTACTCTACCCTTTACCTTGTGGATACCATTCCTAACTTCTGTCCTTTCAGTATACGGTACCGAAATAAAACTTTACCAACATTTCTAGAAAATCTTTCCGTGAGGTTATATTAAATGTTCTTATCTTGGTTACAGACAGCTCGACTGTCACTCATGAGCCAGGAAAGATTACAGGTGCCATCATAGGGAGTAATAGATTGTCACCGCTCCGGCTGATGCACAGAGATAAGACAAAGCACATTTCTTACAGCTACAAAAGGTCCCACAGAAATCCCGGGAAGTCAAGGAAATCACAGCAAATATCGTCACATTGCCGCTGGCGGGACAGCGAACGGAAGGCATGATAAGTATGTGTGTGATGGGGCCGGAGAAGGACTCTCCGCACAATGCCAAGATGTCGCCTCGCACACTCAGGCTCGGAGGTAACATTATTCCATCAGTTTCTGCACTTACAATATGATGAGAGCAATCAGCGTTCCCACCCCATAGATAGCGAGCCGAACTCCGGGCACGGCCCTACTCATGTGCGCTGGACAGGTTCTATACAGCTCTTTGGATGTGGTTGAAAAAAAAAAAAAAGAACATAAGCTTTGGAAATAAATATTCACATCCTTATTTCTAGCAGTTAAAATTAGGTTTTTGGGTTCATTTTTTTTTTTTTTCATCCATCAAAATTTGTATTATATACATAAAAAATAAATAATTAAATCTCGCAATTTTCACATATGCTGTTTGGGCTTCTTTAGACTTCCTGCTTCAGGAAACAACACATGTACCTAGCCACAATGCTCGGACCCCGATCCTATCTTTTCTGTTGAAGCATTTAATCCCTTTACCCCCAAGGGTGGTTTGCACGTTAATGACCGGACCAATTTTTACAGTTCTGACCACTGTCCCTTTATGAGATTATAACTCTGGAACGCTTCAACGGATCCTGGTGATTCTGACTTTGTTTTCTCGTGACATATTGTACTTCATGATAGTGGTAACATTTCTTTGATATTACTTGCGTTTATTTGTGGAAAAAAAACTAAAATTTCGCAATTTTCCAACTTTGAATTTTCATGCACTTAAATCACAGAGATATGTCACACAAAATACTTAATAAGTAACATTTCCCACATGTCTACTTTACATCAGCACAATTTTGGAACCAAAATTATTTTTTGCAAGGGAGTTATAAGGGTTAAAAGTTGACCAGCAATTTCTCATTTTTACACCATTTTTCTTTTTTTTTTATTTTTTTATTTTTTTAGGGACCACATTACATTTGAAGTCACTTTGAGGGGTCTATATGATAGAAAATACCCAAGTGTGACACCATTCTAAAAACTGCACCCCTCAAGGTGCTCAAAACCACATTCAAGAAGTTTATTAACCCTTCAGGTGCTTCACAGGAATTTCTGGAATGTTTTTAAAAAAAAAAAAAAAAAAAATGAACATTTAACCTTTTTCACAAAAAAATTACCTCAGATCCAATTTGTTTTATTTTACCAAGGGTAACAGGAGAAATTGGACCCCAGAAATTGTTATACAATTTGTCCTGAGTACGCCGATACCCCATATGTGGAGATAAACCACTGTTTGGGCGCACGGCAGAGCTCGGAAGGGAAGGAGCGCCATTTGACTTTTTCAATGCAGAATTGGCTGGAATTGAGATCGGACGCCATGCCACGTTTGCAGAGCCCCTGATGTGCCTAAACATTGAAACCCCCCACAAGTGACACCATTTTGGAAAGTAGACCCCCTAAGGAACTTATCTAGATGTGTGGTGAGCACTTTGAACGTGCAAGTGCTTCACAGAAGTTTATAATGTAGAGCTGTAAAAATAAAAAATCATTTTTTTTTTTTCACAAAAAATCTTTTCGCCCCCAATTTTTTATTTTCCCAAGGGTAACAAGAGAAATTGGACCCCAAAAGTTGTTGTGCAATTTGTCCTGAGTACGCCGATACCCCATACGTGGGGGGAACCACCGTTTGGGCGCATGGCAGAGCTCGGAAGGGAAGGAGCGCCGTTTTAGAATGCAGACTTAGATGGAATGGTCTGCGGGCCTCATGTTGCGTTTGCAGAGCCCCTGATGTACCTAAACAGTAGAAACCCCCACAAGTGACCCCATATTGGAAACTAGACCCCCCCAAGGAAGTTATCTAGATGTGTTGTGAGAACTTTGAACCACCAAGTGTTTCATTACAGTTTATAACGCAGAGCCGTGAAAATAAAAAATATTTTTTTTCCCACAAAAATGATTTTTTAGCCCCCCGATTTTTTTTCAAGGGTAACAGGAGAAATTGGACAGCAAAAGTTGTTGTCCCATTTGTCCTGAGTACAATGATACCCCCATATGTGCGGGGGAACCACTGTTTGGGCTCGAAAGGGAAGAAATGGCGTTTTGGAATCCAGACTTTGATGGAATGGTCTGCAGGCGTTACGTTGCGTTTGCAGAGCCCCTGATGTACTAAAACAATGGAAACCCTCCAATTCTAACTCCAAACCTAACCCCATCACACCTCTAACCCTAATCCCGACCCTAACCCCAACACACCCCTAACCGAAACCACACCCCTAACCCTAATCCCAAACCCAACACACCCCTAACCCTGACACACCCCTAACCCCGACACACCCCTAACCCAACCGTAAACGTAATCCAAACCCTAACCCCAACCCTAACTTTAGCCCCAACCCTAACGGGAAAATGGAAATAAATACATTTTTTTTATTTGATTATTTTTCCCTAAGGTGGTGATAAAGGGGGGCTTGATTTACTATTTATAGTGTGTTTTTATGTTTGGCAGCCGTCACACACTAAAAGATGCTTTTTATTGCAAAAAATAGTTTTTGCATCACCACATTTTGAGAGCTATAATTTATCCATATCTTGGTCCACAGAGTCATGTGAGGTCTTGTTTTTTGCCGGACGAGTTGATGTTTTTATTGATACCATTTTCGGGCCCATGACATTTTTTGATCGCTTTTTATTCCGATTTTTGTTAGGCAGAATGAACAAAAACCAGCAATTCATGAATTTCTTTTGGGGGGGGGTTGATAAAAAGCAGTTATATTCTTCAGGTCGGTACGATTACAGCGATACCTCATTTCTATCTTTTTTTGTGTTTTGGCGCTTTTATACAATCAAAACTATTTTATATAAAAATTAATTATTTTTGCATCGCTTTATTCTGATGGCTATAGCTTTTTTTTTTTCTTTGATGACGCTGTATGGCGGCTCGTTTTTTTGCAGGACAAGATGACCGTTTCAGCGGTACCATGGTTATTTATATCCGTCTTTTTGATTATTGTTATTCCACTTTTTGTTCGGCGGTATGATGATAAAGAATTGTTTTTCTCGTTATTTTTTTTATGGTGTTCACTGAAGGGGTTAACTAGTCGGGTAGTTACAGATGCGGCAATACTAAATATGTGTACTTTTATTGTGTTTTTTATTTACATAAAGAAATGTATTTATTGGAACAATATTTATTTTATTTATTTAGGAATTTAAAAAATATATATTTTTACACAGTGGAATATTTTTTTTTTGTAACTTTTTTACATTGTCCCTGGGTGGGACATCACTATGTAGCGTCAGAACGCTAATCTGACACTTTGCAGTGCACTGTGTCAGATCAGCGATCTGACAGGCACAGCTGGAGGCTTGCTGGCGCCTCCCTGCAGGACCCGAACGACCCTGGCAGCCATCTTGTAGCGGGGCCTGCAGGGAGGAGAACGGAGGAGACGCTCGGAACAACGCAATCACATTGCGTTGTTCAGAGGGGTCTCAGGGAAGCACGCAGGGAGCCCCCTCTCTGCCTGATGCTTCTCTATGCCACTGGAACGCTGCAATCATGTTTGATCGCAGTGTGCCGGGGGTTAATGTGCCGGGGGCGGTCCGTGACCGCTCCTGGCACATAGTGCCGAATGTCAGCTGTAATAATCAGTTGACACCCGGCCGCGATTGGCCGTGCTCCCCCCGTGAGCGCGGCTGATCGCATATGACGTACTATCCCGTCGATGGTCATACGGGCCCGGGTCACCTCGATGGGATAGTACGTCAGATGTCAGAAAGGGGTTAATGAGCGTGTTGCAGAAGTCACTGTGAAAGGAAGGGGGAGCTGTGACATTGCCTATTGTGATTGGTGGATCCTGTGTTATCAGCTCATTATAATGCTGTTACCTGTCATTGCCATCCTGCCCCTGATGATAATGAGCCCACTGAAAACTTCCTGTAAGGGCAGGACGTACCAGTCTAAAAAATAGCCAGTGCCCGGTGTGAGAACTGCAAAATTATGATTTTTTTTTTTAAATATAAAAACATAGCCAATTTAAAAACAAAACAAAAATAACAGGTCATTCTTTTAAGATCTCATCCCTTTGAAAAAGGTTTTCCAACCTCTTGCAGCTCCTGTGAGGACATTTCCCTGGTGCCCCACTAGTCTCAAGCCGGTGGAACTGTGACCAGAAGGGGACAAGGAAGCACTGGTACAGTATTACTCCTTTTGTTATTTTACAAAATGGTCCGCTGTTACTACAAAAAAAAAAAAAAAAAAATCCAGGGGACTGAAAACCCCTTCGTTAATGTTCTCATGAAACATCTCATCTCCTGCTCTGTCTGCACGATGCTCGACGGATAAGCAGGAATTGGAGAGGTTGTGAAGGTCTCAAAAATGTTAAGATTTTGCAAGAAAACTGCTCTCGTTTCTGTCAACCTCCCCCCCCCCCCACAAAAAAAAAAACAAAAACGCGCAGGTGTAGTTACTGGAAGAACCTAAAAATAGTTGATCAGTCAGAGTCCCCCATGCGAGCCAACAGAGCCTGAAGGACATGGCATAAAAGCATGAGGAGCTGATGACAGGAGGAATGTAACCAGATCTGGGCTCCGATATGTCCTGCGGTGACGTCATCTCCCGCCTGTCCCCACCGAGCAGCACATTTCTCACATTCTATCAATGACCTTGTAGACAGGTACGTAGCATTGCTCAACACAGGAAAAAGTCGGCAGCGAGAGCCAGAAAATTCTGTCTTGGGACAAACCACCTTCATACACGGTGAGGACTGGAGAACCAGCCGGCAAAATGCATTGTACAGTGACGGGGAGCCATTACATAACGCAGCGAGGTGATCATGGGGCGCTGGTGCCCAGCATCACCGTCTAACCTCTGTCTTATCACATAGACGTGTTTGTTGGGGCTTATATGTCCAGGATCAGTTGTCTCCAAATCTGGGTGGTACAACACAAGTGCTCATACGGGTGCAGCTGCCAAGCCCCATGATCACAGCGCTGTAAATATTTAGCTCTAGGAGATATATACTACACCGTGTTCCAAATTATTATGCAAATTGGATTTAAGTGTCAAAGATTTCATTGTTTTGTTTTTCAAATAAACTCGTGGATGGCATTGTGTCTCAGGGCTCAATGGAACACTGAAATCAATCTTGAACACATGTGATTAGTTTTCCAGGTGATTCTAATTTAAGGAAAACTACTTAAAAATGATGTTCCACATTATTAAGCAGGTCACAGTTTTCAAGTAACATGGGAAATAAAAAGGATCTCTCTGCTGCCGAAAAGCGTTAAATAGTGCAATGCCCTGGACAAGGTATGAAAACATTAAATATTTCACAAAAACTTAAGAGTGATCATCATACTATGAAGAGATTTGTGACTGAAACAGACACAGGCAGAGTTCATGCAGATAAAGGCATAATGAGGAAGGTTTCTGCCAGCCAAATTCGTTGGATTAAGAGAGCAGCTGCCAAAATTCTATATCAAAGCAGCAAACAGTTATTTGAAGCTGCTGTTGCCTCTGGAATCCCTCGGACCTCAAGGTGCAGGATCCTTCAAAGGCTTGCTGCTGTGCATAAACCTACTATTCGGCCACCCCTAAACAGTGTTCACAAGCACAAACGGTTGCAGTGGGCCCAGACATACATGAAGACTGGCCCTGGATGGTCCAGATGGATGGAGTAGTGGATGGTTGGTGGATGGCCACCATGTCCCAACAAGGCTGCAACGTCAGCAAGGAGGTGGAGGAGTCATGTTTTGGGCCAGAATCATGGGAAACAGCTGGTAAGGCCCTTTAAGGTTCCTGAAGGTGTGAAAATGACCTCTGCAAAGTATATACAGTTTCTGACTGACAACTTTCTTCCATGGTCTAAAAAGCAGAAACGTGCCTTCAGGAGCAAAAACATCTTCATGCTGACAATGCCCCATCTCATGCTGCAAAGAATACCTCTGAGTCATTGACTGCTATGGGCATAAAAGGAGATAAACTCATGGTGTGGCCACCATCTTCCCCTGACCTCAACCCTATAGAGAACCTTTGGACTATCATCAAGCAAAAGATCTATGAGGGTGGGAAGCAGTTCACATCAAAACAGCAGCTCTGGGAGGCTATTCTGACTTTATGCAAAGAAATAAAAGCAGAAACTCTCCAAAAACTCACAAGTTCAATGGGTGCAAGAATTGTGAAGGTGATATCAAAGAAGGGTCCTATGTTATCATGTAACTTGGCTGGTTAGGATGTTTGGAGTTAGTTTTTTTGTTCAGTGGATGTGACCTCCTAATGCTGCAAACTCCACAAATGAGCATTTTCAGTTCTTTAACCCCTTCACCCCCAAGGGTGGTTTGCACGTTAATGACCGGGCCAATTTTTACAATTCTGACCACTGTCCCTTTATGAGGTTATAACTCTGGAACGCTTCAACGGATCTTGGCGATTCTGACATTGTTTTCTCGTGACATATTGTACTTCATGATAGTGGTAAAATTTCTTCGATATAAGTTGCGTTTATTTGTGAAAAAAACGAATATTTGGCGAAAATTTTGAAAATTTCGCAATTTTCCAACTTTTAATTTTTATGCCCTTAAATCACAGACATATGTCACGCAAAATACTTAATAAGTAACATTTCCCACATGTCTACTTTACATCAGCACAATTTTGGAACCAAAATTTTTTTTTGTGACGGAGTTATAAGGGTTAAAAGTTGACCAGCAATTTCTCATTTTTACAACACCATTTTTTTTTAGGGACCACATCTCATTTGAAGTCATTTTGAGGGGTCTATATGATAGAAAATAATCAAGTGTGACACCATTCTAAAAACTGCACCCCTCAAGGTACTCAAAACCACTTTCAAGAAGTTTATTAACCCTTCAGGTGTTTCACAGGAATTTTTGGAATGTTTAAATAAAAATGAACATTTAACTTTTTTTCACACAAAATTTATTTCAGATCCAATTTGTTTTATTTTACCAAGGGTAACAGGAGAAAATAGACCCCAAAATTTGTTGTACAATTTGTCCTGAGTATGCTGATACCCCATATGTGGGGGTAATCCACTGTTTGGGCGCATGGCAGAGCTCGGAAGGAAAGGAGCGCCATTTGACTTTTCAATGCAAAATTGACTGGAATTGAGATGGGACGCCATGTTGCATTTGGAGAGCCCATGATGTGCCTAAACATTGAAACCCCCCACAAGTGACACCATTTTGGAAAGTAGACCCCCTAAGGAACTTATCTAGATGTGTGGTGAGCACTTTGACCCAACAAGTGCTTCACAGAAGTTTATAATGCAGAGCCGTAAAAATAAAAAATCATATTTTTTCACAAAAATGATCTTTTCGCCCCCAATTTTTTATTTCCCCAAGGGTAAGAGAAGAAATTAGAGCACAAAAGTTGTTGTGCAATTTGTCCTGAGTACGATGATACCCCATATGTGGGGGGGTAAACCACTGTTTGGGCGCATAGCAGAGCTCGGAAGGGAAGGAGCGCTATTTTACTTTTCAATGCAAAATTGACTGGAATTAAGATGGGATGCCATGTTGCGTTTGCAGAGCCCCTGATGTGCCTAAACATTAAAAACCCCCACAAGTGACACCATTTTGGAAAGTAGACCCCCTAAGGAACTTATCTAGATGTGTTTTGAGAGCTTTGAACCCCCAAGTGTTTCACTACAGTTTATAACGCAGAGCCGTGAAAATAAATTCTTTTTTTTTTTTCACAAAAATGATTTTTTAGCCCCCAGTTTTGTATTTTCACAAGGGTAACAGGATAAATTGGACCCCAAAATTTGTTGTCCAATTTGTCCTGAGTATGCTGATACCCGATATGTGGGGGGGAACCACTGTTTGGGCGCATGACAGAGCTCGGAAGGGAAGGAGCGCCATTTGGAATGCAGACTTAAATGGATTGGTCTGCAGGCGTCACGTTGCATTTGCAGAGCCCCTGATGTACGCAAACAGTACAAACCCCCCACAAGTGACCCCATATCGGAAATTAGACCCCCCAAGGAACTTATCTAGATGTGTTGTGAGAACTTTGAACCCCCAAGTGTTTCACTACAGTTTACAACGCAGAGCCGTGAAAATAAAAAATCTTTTTTTTCCCACAAAACTTATTTTTTGGCCCCCAGTTTTGTATTTTCCCAAGGGTAGCAGGAGAAATTGGACCCCAAAAGATGATGTCCAATTTGTCCTGAGTACGCTGATACCCCATATGTTGGGGTAAACCCCTGTTTGGGCACACGGGAGAGCTCGGAAGGGAAGGAGCACTGTTTTCCTTTTTCAATGCAGAATTGGCTGGAATTCAGATCGGATGCCATATCCCGTTTGGAAAGCCCCTGATGTGCCCGAACAGTGGAAACCCCCCAATTATAACTGAAACCCTAATCCAAACACACCCCTTACTCTAATCCCAACAGTAACCCTAACCACTCCTCTAACCCAGACACACCCAACCCTATTCCCAACCGTAAATGTAATCCAAACCCTAACCCTATCTTTAGCCCCAACCCTAACTGTAGCCCCAACCCTAGCCCTAACCCTAGCCCCAACCCTAGCCCTAACCCTAGCAATAACCCTAGCCCTAACTCTAGTCCTAACTCTAGCCCTAACCCTAACCCTAATGGGAAAATGGAAATAAATACATTTTTTAATTTTTTTATTTTTCCCTAACTAAGGGGGTGATGAAGGGGGGTTTGATTTACTTTTATAGCGGGTTTTTTAGCGGATTTTTATGATTGGCAGCCGTCACACACTGAAAGACGCTTTTCATTGCAAAAAATATTTTTTGCGTTACCACATTTTGAGAGCTGTAATTTTTCCATATTTGAGTCCACAGAGTCATGTGAGATCTTGTTTTTTGCGGGATGCGTTGACGTTTTTATTGGTAACATTTTCGGACACGTGACATTTTTTGATCGCTTTTTATTCCGATTTTTGTGAGGCAGAGTGATCAAAAACCAGCTATTCATGAATTTCTTTTTGGGGAGGCGTTTATACCGTTCCGCGTTTGGTAAAATTGATAAAGCAGTTTTATTCGTCGGGTCAGTACGATTACAGCGATATCTCATTTATATCATTTTTTTTATGTTTTGGCGCTTTTATACGATAAAAACTATTTTATAGAAAAAATAATTATTTTGGTATCGCTTTATTCTCAGGACTATAACTTTTTTATTTTTTTGCTGATGATGCTGTATGGCGGCTCGTTTTTTGCGGGACAAGATGACGTTTTCAGCGGTACCATGGTTATTTATATCAGTCTTTTTGATCGCGTGTTATTCCACTTTTTGTTCGGCGGCATGATAATAAAGCGTTGTTTTTTGCCTCGTTTTTTTTTTCTTTTTCTTACGGTGTTTACTGAAGGGGTTAACTAGTGGGCCAGTTTTATAGGTCGGGTCGTTACGGACGCGGCGATACTAAATATGTGTACTTTTATTGTTTTTTTTATTTTATTTAGATAAAGAAATGTATTTATGGGAATAATTTTTTTTTTTTTTTTTCATTATTTTGGAATATTATTATTATTTTTTTTTTTTTACACATTTGGAAAATTTTTTTTTTACTTTTTTTACTTTGCCCCAGGGGGGGACAATACAGATCGGTGATCTGTCAGTTTGCATAGCACTCTGACAGATCACCGATCTGCGAGAAGTGCAGGCTGCTTCACAGTGCCTGCTCTGAGCAGGCTTCTGTGAAGCCACCTCCCTCCCTGCAGGACCCGGATCCGCGGCCATCTTGGATCCGGGTCTGGAGCAGGCAGGGAGGGAGGTAAGACCCTCGCAGCAACGCGATCACATCTCGTTGCTGCGGGGGGCTCAGGGAAGCCCGCAGGGAGCCCCCTCCCTGCGCGATGCTTCCCTGCACCGCCGGCACATCGCGATCATGTTTGATCGCGGTCTGCCGGGGGTTAATGTGCCGGGGGCGGTCTGTGACCGCTCCTGGCACATAGTGCCGGATGTCAGCTGCTATATGCAGCTGACACCCGGCCGCGATCGGCTGCGCTCCCCCCGTGAGCGCGGCCGATCGCGTATGACGTACTATTCCGTCCTTGGGAAGTAGGGCCCACCCCACATGGACGGAATAGTACGTCTAATGACAGAAAGGGGTTAAAACATATCAAATGTTTAGAACTTCTACTGTGCCTAATAATTTGGAACAGTGCATTATGAGGTTTTATTCATTTTGGAGATTATACTGTTATCATTGGGAGGTTTCTGCAATAAAATTCTATGTATACTCTAACGGGTGATGACTTTATTAGACTGACTGTCATTTGCACCGACCATTTAGGAAAATCCGAGAAAAATATAATTTGCATAATAATATAGAACATGGTGTAGTAGAGTTGGGGTTCTTCAATTCCCAGGACCCAGTCCATCAGCCACTTCAGTAAACTGTGGCTGCTACATGGGATTCCAGCGAGGGGCCCCCTACATGCCAGTCGCCCCCTACCTGCCAGCCGCCCCCTACCTGCCAGCATCCTTGGCCCTTGAGTCTTAATTTGATTAGCTGGCAACAATGATGTCACTCCAAAATATGATCCAGTTTACTGGGCTCCCGTCCGGCAGCCAGAGGACTGATGTGGCCCCTGGACTCGTGAAACGATTCGCAATACCTCCAATTACTACCTTTTAACGCAGTATGCTTAAAGGGGTTGTCCGGGCTTTCTGTACGATTTGTGTGCACCTAGGCTGCAGAATGCTGACAGTTTATAATATACTCCCGGTCAGCATTCTGCATGGTGTCCTAGATATCACACCTAGTCTGGTGAGCAGCTCTCTCCTGATTCTGGAGGAGCTGCTCACTCACCAACTAGTTTTCCTGGTCATAATCGCCAGTCTTTGCCAGACCCTCCCCCTCCTGTCCAGCCTCCCCGTGCAGCACACAGTGGGAGGCAGGGGGTGAATGACTCAGCGGATTGGATGAACCAGGAAGAAAAAGGCTTCTACATAGGTGAGTATAATGTGCTGTGCGCATCCATCCATCCCTAATGCACACACACACCTCTATAAAATGAGGTTCTGCAGCAGCTGAAGTATATTATGTGGTATCTACAGTTGTGCTCAAAAGTTTAGATACCCTGGCAGAATTTTTGCTTTCTTGGCCCTTTTGTCAGAGAATATCCATGATAACGCCAAAACTTTTTCTCCACTCATGGTTCGTGGTTGGGTGAAGCTATTTATTGTCAAACTACTGTGTTTTCTCTTTTTAAATCATAATGACAACCCAAAACATCCAAATGACCCCGATCAAAAGTTCACATACCCTGATGATTTTGGCCTGATATCATGCACAGAAGTTGACACAAATGGGTTTGAATGGCTACTAAAGATAACATCCTCATCAGTGACCTGTTTGCTTGTAATCAGTGTGTGCGCATAAAAGCTGAGTGAATTTCTGGGATCCAGACAGACTCTTGCATCTTTCATGCAGCCACTGACATTTCTGGATTGTGAGCCATGGTGAAAGCAAAAGAATTATCAATGGATCTATGGGAAAAGGAAATACTGGAGGCAAATTTGCCCTCATCAGCCTGGAAGCTGCGCATGGAACCTTCTTGGACATTCCAACATGACAACGATCAAAAACACAAGGCCAAGTTGACCTGTCATTGGCTACAGCAGAACAAAGTGAAGGTTCTGGAGTGGACATCTCAGTCTCCTGACCTCAATATCATTGAGCCAATCTGAGGAGATCTCAAGCGCGCAGTTCATGCTAGACAGCCCAGGAATTTACAGGAACTGGAGGCTTTTTGATAAGAAGTGTGGGAAGCTTTACCATGTGAGAAAGTAAAGAACCTCATCCACAATTATCACAAAAGACTTCAAGCTGTCATTGATGATAGAGGGGGCAATACACAGTATTAATAAATGGGGTATGTGAACTTTTGATCAGGGTCATTTGGATGTTTTGGGTTGTCATTATGATTTAATAAGAGAAAACACAGTAGTTAGACAATAAATGGCTGCACCCAACCACTAACCATGAGTGGAGAAAAAGTTTTGGTGTTATCATTCATATTCTCTGAAAAAAGGCCAAGAAAGCAAAAATTCTGCGGGGTGTGTAAACTTTTGAGCGCAACTGTATGTAGATATAGACATTACTATAGACTCTTCACAGTTCTCGTATGTCATGGGTAATGTGGGGACATGTGACGCTCTATCACCACTGTGGATGTGATGTGCGGACATGCGAAGCTCTATCACCACTGTGGATGTGATGTGGAGACATGTGTGAAGCCAGCCGCCTGTGGGAGGCTCCACACTTACTGACTCTGTACTTACCGCTCCCTCTCCCCTGTTTCGATGAGCTTCTGGTTGATCATCGCTCTCATCTGAGCATCTTTATTCATGGTGAAGACACTTGGAGGGAAAAAATAAGAATTTTGAAAACTTAAGAAAAATCTAATCATGCCAATAATATCGCTGTGTACACAGGTCTCATTCATGCACACAATACTCTCTGCGTTTCAAAAAAAATCTGGGAATTTTTTTTTCCCCAAACAATTTTGGATGCTACTTTAACTCTGAAAGATGGGGCTTGTAAGGTCACTCAAGGCAGGGAGGGGTCTGCAGCAGCAAGATAACAATGTGTGCTCCTGACTAGCCTAATTTTTCAGCGATAACGAACGACTCATATTATTTTATATTAAATGTGTTTATATGGCATGAAATGCAGTGATTGTAGTAATATACTCGCCTATCTCTGAGATCCATCACCGTTCAGCTCCTCTTCTCAGTGACGTCATCGCTCTTCAGACTATGTGTGAGCGGGAAGTCTCTATTACAATGAGAGCCTACGCAGCCGTGTTCTGGAGCCCCTTAGACTTCCATTGTAAAAGACACCGGGGAGGGCTTCTTTACGGTCTCAGAGCTCTGCTGGACGTCAGCTGACTGATAAATGTGGAAAATAGCACAGGTTTCCAACACCGCTCTGCTATACTGTGCTCAGCTGCATTGTAGGTATATCATCAGGTGAAAATTCAAAGAGAGGAAAAGCAGTACTCTCACGGGGATGCGGTGCCGACGGTCACAGTTCTGGGGGGTGCAGCCTTCCGGGGGAGGGGGTGCGATGCCGACGGTTACAGTACATGGGGGCTATCGAGCACAGTGCCGGGGGGGGGGGGGGGGGGGGGTGCAGGGCAGTCGGTCACAGCGCCGGGGGGGGGGGTGCAGGGCTCTCCACGGTGACTGTAGCCGCCATGACTGATATCCGGCAGCTCCCTGGAGGAATGAAGCTCAGTGTTGGACTCTTAGGCTACGTTCACATTTGCGTTGTGCGCCGCAGCGTCGGCGACGCAACGCACAACGCAGGAACAACGCATGCACAACGCTGCATTTTGCGACGCATGCGTTCTATTTTTGAACGCAAAAAAAATGCATCATGCTGCGTCCTCTGCGCCATGACGCTTGCGCCAAAAAGGACGCATGCGTCCCAAAACGCAACGCATGTCCATGCGCCCCCATGTTAAGCTGGACACTATTAAACCCTATAGCGGCGGGTTACAGTTTGGGGACATGACAGGTTCAATTTAATTTGGAAAAAGAGTAACAAAAGAGAACCAGTAGGCGGATTTATGTTGTGGAAACAACGATTCTCAGCCACAAAGCCGCCCCATCTGTACAGCACACATGGCGGCGGCTTTCTCCGGCACTAACAGTCCCCTCCTCACCGCTACCTCACACATTACCGCACACACTCCGCACCGGGCCGCAAACCAACTCACCACCAAGTCCGCCAGCCGGAAGTCCCCTCCAGTTGCTTGGCAACCACTTCTAAAGCGGCGTGTTACGTCCCCGGACGTAGCTCTGGTCACGTGACCGTACACTTCTATTTTCTCCGCAGCAGGAACACAAAGAAGCTTCTATTGCTCCGAATAATTGGCCGGTGTATGAAATGTCTCCACCCAGAGAGTGATGGGAGCAGTTACAAAAATCAGAAAGTTTCAAAAAGCTTAAAAAAACAACTACAATTCCCGTCAGGCTTAGTTCCTGTGGTCCTTCAGGGAATGAGGCGTTTCCGGTTGTAGCCTCAGTGAACGTGGTGTAAAGGTTCCGGGTTCCTCAGGCTGGTGACAGACACAGGGCAGACTGAGATAATAACATGGAAGCCGCCAACTGCTCCCTGCGGGTGAACCGGCTCCTGCTGGACCCCAAGTTTGAGAGCTACAAGCTGTCACTGGAGCCGCTGCCCTGCTACGGAGTGGAGCTGGACGCTGGTGAGTGGCGCGGACACGTGCGGCCGGGGGACAGCCTGCTGCCGGGGGACAGCCTGCTGCCGGCACAAGGGTCTCTGACTCAGCGGGGACTCTGGGGTGGACTGAACTCTGCTAAGGTTGTAATGTGTGACTGACCCAAAGTGTCAGATGTCCCCAGTGCAGCCCACCCGTCCCTGATGGCAGAGCCAGGCCCGGACTGGCCCACAGGGTAACAGGGGAATCCCTCGGTGGGCCCCAATCCCACTATATAGGCAGTACGTACTTGGCATAATTCACTTGATTCACTCTACGGAAAAAAGCAGCACCTCATCATTCATTAACCACACTACCCAGCTTATTATATAAAGACTAGATGGTGGCTCGATTCTAACGCATCGGGTGTTCTAGAATATGTATGTAGTTTATTTATGAAGATTTTAGAATAATACATTGAATACACAGGATACGGCTGGCCGCGACCAATTAGCGAAGCGTGGTTCAAATCCTGCGCCAATTCACGGCCGGACTGCGCCTGTCGCTGATTGTTCACGGCCGGCCACGGAGTATATAGCCCAGCCCACGGAGTATATAGCCCAGCCCACGGAGTATATAGCCCAGCCCATGGAGTATATAGCCCAGCCCACGGAGTATATAGCCCAGCCCACGTATTATATTGCACAGCCCACGGAGTATATAGCCCAGCCCACGGAGTATATAGCAATGTGGGCATCATATCCCTGTTAAAAAAAGAATTAAAATAAAAAGTAGTTATATACTCACCTTCCGTTGGCCCACGGATCCAGGCGAAGCATTTACCGATGCTCCTCGCGCGCTCCGGTCCCAAGAGTGCATTGCGGTCTCGCGAGATGACGTAGCGGTCTCGCAAGACCGCTACATCCTCATCTCGCGAGATCGCAATGCATGGAGCGGTCACCGGAGCGTCGCGAGGAGCGGGAAAGGCCTGTTCTGGATCCGAGGGGCCGACTGACGGTGAGTATATAACTATTTTTTATTTATTTAATTTTTTTTAACATTAGATCTTTTTACTATTGATGCTGCATAGGCAGCATCCATAGTAAAAAGTTGGTCACACAGGGTTAATAGCAGCGGTCACGGAGTGCGTTACACCGCGGCATAACGCGGTCCGTTACCGCTGCCATTAACCCTGTGTGAGCGCTGACTGGAGGGGAGTATGGAGCGGGCACTGACTGCGGGGATTAAGGAGCAGCCATTTTGCCGCCGGACTGTGCTGGTCACGGCTGTTTTGCAGCGACCAATCAGCGACTTGGGATTTCTGTGACAGAAAGAAAGACAGAAGTGACCCTTAGACAATTATATAGTAGATATAGGTAAATTTGTGAATGAGGGTAGTGTAATATTTGCATGCAGGTGAAAAGTGGGTCCCCCAAACTCAGTGTTGCTGGTGGGCCCTTGTCACCCCAGTCCGACACTGGTTGTAGTGCTTGTGACTCATTCTAACAGCACTTGTGCTGATCTTTATGGGGTGTGAAGAGTCCCACTGATCTGATAGTACTGGCCTAGTCTAAGTATCAATAATCTACACCTCAAGGCGCTGAGTCAGAAATTACTGCTGGCAGATTACTGCTATTTATTCTGTACAATTGTGAATGCAGCTGTTGGCTATTAACAGCCTGTAATCGATAATGAGTATAAGATAAAGAAATATTAGCTCATTTTCACTCATCCAATATTCTCATAGTGTTCTGTCCATTATAAACAAGTACTCATTATAGTCTGTGGGCATGCTCATGTGGCACCCCAGGAGTTCAGGTTCCACAGTGGTATTGCCTTCCTCTCAGGGAGGGTGATGCCATGCCTGGAAGCGAGGAGGATCCCTTTGACAGGTAACCTGTACATGCAGCGTGTTCTGACTTCCGGTCCGGAAGGGGGAGCTCTAGACCCGGTTAAAGGGGAGCTTCCCTAGATATATAGATTCTGGCTTGGAGGAGTAAGTTCAGTTTTGGAGCTTGAGGAGCATAGGAGATGCGAGGAGCTGGAGGAGAGCTGCGACTAGGCTCCCTCCACGCTGGAGCGCAGGAACCGGACACCGGGAGTCCGAGGCTGTGTGGGACTGTATGCCCCACAGCAGAAACCGTAGGGCAAGAGATTGAAAGTTACTTGCCCACTTCTACACCTGAAGGCACAGCAGCATACAGAGCCCAGAGTCACAGTACATAGAGACACCTTTGCAAAAGCTCGCGCTGTTTGCCATGCAGGAACTGTTCTAGGACACAGAGAGAGAAAGAGAGAGGACCTTGTGATAAGCCATAGGCAGCAAGGGACGCATCTTACAGCGCAGCAAGGAAGGCTCCTAATCCCACCTGGCTAAGGGGATTCCTAATCGCCTCCAGGCCGCCTCGACCTCAGCATCACCTGTTACCGGTACCCTGGACTGTGGCTTTTCATCACCAGTAAACGGTAAAGAGACTGCAACCTTGTGTCCTCTGATTCTTTCTGGCACCTCACCATCTTTCCCTACTTCACCGGGAGCTCTGGGGATTCAGCTTCACCTGTGTGAAGCCATACCATCCCTGCTGCAGCACCATCATCCCTAGTGGACCCCTTTAAGCAGCGCTGGTCATCCCTGACCGAGTACCACAGGTGGCGTCACAAACACTTTTTATTCAAATAGAACCCCTTTAAAGACCTTGCCTTTAACTTGGAGGCCCAGGGCCACGGACCGGGTCGCTGCCACCATGACTTCCCCTTTAATGACCACCGGACCCGGTACCGAGTACCCTTAGGCGCTAGCTGGCACTTCACTCACATGTCCAGCTTTTTTATAGATAAATTGACGCTATCCGTGTGGCATCATAATGCTGTCCACTGTTCACTGTCAAATAGTTAGAAGTTGGAAAATGTTGATCTTTTTCAATCCTTTCAAAGAAAACACACTTTTGGTAAAAACGTACATCATGACCAAAAAATGACAAAAATCGCTTAAAAACCATTGACCAAAATGTTTTCATATAAGGGGATAGATATTATTTCTCATTGCAGTTCTTGAAGAGAAACATCTTATGAGCCCAGTTTCCTACATGAACCAGACACCTACATAAAATCTAGAAGAAAAGCTATAATATCTGACGGCATCACAAAATGCGTCAACTGAGGGAAACTAAATTTTAAAACGCACTCCTTTTAATGTATTGCAATCATCATATTATACGGCACTGTGTACTTACAATTGCTAATTGTTCCCTTCTTCCCAGTTAATTATTTTCTTTTCTATTAGGTCTATGACATCACGTGAGTAAAAACAGACTAGCTGAATCCTTCTAAGCTCTATGTAGAAACAGGAAGCCTCTGTTCCCTGCATGAGTCATCATTAGAACTACAGTTCTACATCACATGATATAGAGCTAATGGAAAAGAGAAGGATTAGCTGGGTAGAAAAGCAAAATGAGCAATTGTTAAGTACACGGTGATATACAATATGATGATTGCAATATACTGTATTGAGAGGGGGAAAAAAAACTTTCAAAATAAGTTTCCTGAATAAATGAGATTCCATGCTGTCAACATAGCATTTTTTGGTGCCATCGGGACACTATGTAGGTCTGTTACTGTTCTACAAATTGCATTTCTTGCATCAGTGAAGTAAGTCCGGATAGGTGCTTTATGTACCTGATATAAATACATGGAGCAATTCAATTCCTCTGTGTTATGTCCTTCCCAATTTGCTGTCCAGGAAGGAGGCGCTGATGCTTCTTGCCCACAACCTGCAGTTACACAGACACAACAGTCAGCAACCACGTCCAGTCCAGCTTTCAGTTGTCCCTTGTCAGCATATATGTCTGTTCAGAAATTGTTAGTTAGATATACTATATATTCGTTAGCACTTTACACTGTCCGGTGCTGGACAAAGACCATTCCTGGCTTTTAGAGGCTCCTAAAGGAGACTTGTGTCTCTTTATTAAACTGTCGCTTCCCTTAAATTTTCTAAAGTTTGGTTAAAAAAAAATGTTGATGGGGTATTGGCCAGTTTCGGTACATTTTAAGCAGCTCTAAGAGTCTGGGTGAGCCACTAGAGGGTGGTATTATAGCACACTGAGATTAGAGATAGGAACTCAGGAACAGTAACAGTTAAGTTAGGAGGGGCCAACTGTGGGTAAGACAGGAGGATTTCCTGGTTTTGGGTAGTCAGGCTAGGGAGCCCAGGCAGGTCAGCTGGGCCTGGGGGCCCCCAGCTAAGTAGTGGGCCATGTAACCTTAAGTGTGAAGCCCTGTCGTCCAGGACAGCAGAAGTGGGAGCAGCAGGCACGGCAGAAGTGGGAGCAGCAGGCACGGCAGAAGTGGGAGCAGCAGGCACGGCAGAAGTGGGAGCAGCAGGCACGGCAGAAGTGAGAGCAGCAGAAGTGAGAGCAGCAGAAGTGAGAGCAGCAGAAAGCCAGAAACAGCAGAAGTCACCCCAGAACAGAAACGCAGGTCGCTCCAAAATGTGGCAGCTTTCTACTTGGGTAGATGCTCTTATGTCTGGCGCAAAACGGACAAGGGAACTCCTGAATGTTGCGAAGCTGAACAGGGAGGACGCTGCAGTATCGGTCGAGACGGGACAAACTGGGTACAACCTAAAGGACATAGGGAAGAGCACAGGGAAAGCGAAGGATGTGAACTGTACAGAACTCTGTGTTGATGCTGTAACTGATGTGGACGTGCTGCGATAGGAAACAAGAAACAAGTAAAGTTCTACATTTTTAGTTGGAATTGCACTGTCTCTTTATGTGGAGAAGTGTCCCTGCGTCTAAGGGAGGCCTCTGAGAACCAGGCAAGAGAGACAGTGGGACTGTATGTATGTGATGCGGGTGGTCAGGGCACGCTAAAGCAGACACCTATGTGGGCCATGACTACGGCCCTGGCTGCCGCTCACAATACAGCACTTATTCATATCTGTGGATTGTCATTTACTGCAGGTTATAACAGCCGTCCGGAGGCAAGAGCAAGACATGTTCTCTGTAACCACACTGACCACAAGGATCACGGACAAAGGACTCCCCTATATTCCTTAGTATTCTTCAAGATTCCATATCAAAATGTTTTGTTTTGGGTTTTTTTTGTGCACTTTTTCTTAGCTGGACAATCCCATAATTTAGACTACAAATTCTCTCCCATTGGCAGCAGACTTGTCTCATCTCCCGTCTCACAATCAGTGAAATTACCCTCTAAGGCCATGTTTCTATGATGAGTATTTGTTGAGTTTTTAACACTGTAGATTTCCTGCAGAATTTCATTCTTGAACTTGCCAGATTAGGTTATTTGTGTTTCTTCGTTGCCTTTTGAGTGTTTTTTACATGTTTTTATTGCATTTTTTTCAGTTTCGCTCTTGCTGCTTTTTGAATATAATTTAATTAAAATTTCTTTGCTTTGTAAACTTCCTGTTTGCTGTGAGCTTTGATAATGCTTTATTGATAATGTTATGTCTGCATGTGGATTACATCCATTTTTTTGCTGCTGAAATGTAATAAAAACCCATATGAATTTTTCATATGCGAATATTCGGCATCTCATTAAAGTGTATGGGAAATTCCACAAATAAAACACATAATTCGCAAGATTTCAAAAATTCAACACACCTCAATTTTTGTAGTATAAAAAAAAAAAAAAAAGTAAACAAGTCCAAGAACGGTAAAGGACCCAGCTTCCAGAATATAATTTTTTAACTTAATCCATTAAAAAAGTGAAAAAATATACAAACTTTGCAAAAGATTGAAGTGAACACTTTCTATAAGAACTAACGCGTTTCAAACATTACAACGTTCTTAGTCCAGGTTCGAAATACGTCGGTTTCTATGAAGAGTATTCAGAAAGTGAAATCTCTGTTCCCCTGAACTTTACACACTCTTCACTGCTCCAGGGCTGAATCTCTGGTGCAACCCATGGTATCTGTTATTGTCTGCAGCGCTGACTTCACATTGACAGCGCTGCAGACAATTAGTGAGCTCAGCAGCTTATGCTGTCAACTCAGAGTCACTGAGCGAAGTTACTGACTGCAGCGCTGTCACCGATGTAATGATGAAGTCGGTAAGGATTTACAGCACTTTTACATGGCGATATTTTGCATCAGTATTTGTTAGCAGACTCCAGGAGTGGATCCTAAACACAGAAGAGGTGTCATTCAGTTATTATTTTTCTCAGTGTTTGCTCCTGTTTTTTTAGCTGACAAATAGTGATGTAAAACACTGGCCAAAATACTGTGTGAATGAGGCGAGGAAGCTGCTTGTAATCCTGCTGTAATACAAGTCCTTAATCCAATGATGTGTGCACACTTGCTTGTCTTCTCTGTTCCATGATATTCAGCAGAGCAGGAGCAACACCTGGGGCAGATGTCTGGCCCTATGACACAGTGACATGTGATGGACCCCAACTCCCAAACAAAATTAATCACACAGACGCACACAAAATAAATACACAAAGCATTGTAATTAGGTGTCAAACGTTCTCAATTTTATTTACATTCACAGGACACCAAAAATGGCACAACCCCCGACTCACGAAGAGTCACCCTCCAGCACTCAGAAGAGGAAAAACCCCCTGTGGTGGAAACCTCTAGGAAACCATGGCTGGAGGATTTCCCTTCCCTTGGACTTAGAGAGTTAGTGCCAATATATAACAGATGTAACAAGTTTTAACATTTGTACATTTTACCAGATTTACAGAGAACGACATAACAAATATAGACTATAAATGTGATAAACCGAATGTGGGAGAGATCTGGCTGCGATATCGGTCACCACATTGGTTGTTAGACCCAATTTAGTTGATCTGATTGCCCAGATGGATGAACCATTTCTTCCTTACAGATCCAGGTCCACCTCATAAATTTAGACTTTTGGTTACAGGGATTGTTCATAATGGATAACCCCCAATAGGAGAAATACCCCTCCCCCCCCCCCCCATCTCCCATCCCAATTTATCACCCATTAAAGTCATAGGTGCGTGCATTATCTCCCAAAGGAGAGCAGCTTTGTAGAGGGTAACAGAAGGGGATACTCTGTTGGGGACCCCCCTCGGTTACCTTCCCATGCCCTGGGGGTGTCTAAAGCAGACAACCCCATTTCCCTGCTAGAACCTCCAAATTTCACCAAGGTCGGCACATTACGGGGGGTGGTCAAGCTCAACGTCCTCAGGCGCATCAGTAATGGCGCCGATCGTGGCAGTGCGGCCTTCTATTATGGAATCTTCTTTATAACACTTGTTTATGACCTCATAGCAGTTGTCATGGTTACTGCAGTAACTATTAGGCCGGCGTCACACTGGCGAGTTTTACGGACGTAAGAGCGCAGAAACTACGTCCGTAAAACTCGCATAACATACGGCACAATTATTCTCAATGGGGCTGCTCCTATCAGCCGTATATTACGGATCCGTAATATACGGCTTTCTACGGCCGTACAAAATCGCAGCATGCTGCGTTTGTCAGCGTATTGCGCAAAAAAATCGCCAATGAAAGTCTATGGGGGCCAGAAAAAATACGGATTCCACACGGACCAGCAGTGTGACTTGCGAGAAATACGCAGCGGTGTTAGTGAAAATTCGGTAATTCAATTGCCGGCTTTTCATTTCTCCTGCACAAACCCGACATGATATGAGACATGGTTTTCATACAGTAAACCATCTCATATCCCCATTTTTTTTTGCATATTCCACACTACTAATGTTAGTAGTGTGTATGTGCAAAATTTCAGCGCTGTAGCTGCTAAAATAAAGGGTTAAATGGCGGAAAAAATTGGCGTGGGCTCCCGCGCAATTTTCTCCGCTAGAGTGGTAAAGCCAGTGACTGACGGCAGATATTAATAGCCAGGAGAGGGTCCATGGTTATTGGCCCCCCCCTCGCTACAAACATCTGCCCCCAGCCACCCCAGAAAAGGCACATCTGGAAGATGCGCCTATTCTGGCACTTGGCCACTCTCTTCCCACTCCCTGTAGCGGTGGGATATGGGGTAATGAAGGGTTAATGCCACCTTGCTATTGTAAGGTGACATTAAGCCAGATTAATAATGGAGAGGCGTCAATTATGTCACCTATCCATTATTAATCCATTTGTCTGAAAGGGTTAAAAAACACACACACATGATTAAAAAGTATTTTAATGCAATAAACACAGCGGTTGTTTTAATAATTTATTGCTCTCTCAATCCATCAGCAACACCCTCGCTTGGAAAAATAATAAACGCACAAGATACATACCTTCTGATGTCCTATCACATCCAACGAGGAAATCCATCTGAAGGGGTTAACTAATATTACAGGCACGAGCTGCGATAAACCACTCGCTTGTGCCTGTAATCCCCGGGTGCTGAAAGGAAAGCAGAGTGATCTATACTTACATTCAGTCGCGGTGATGCGCCCCTGCTGGATGTTCTCATGAACTGCAGCCTGGGAACTTTTTCCCACGCTCCAGGTCATATGAGGACATCCACCAGGGGGCGCATCACCGCGACTGAAGGAAATGTAGGTCAATGACCTACATTTCATTCATTTGCCGGGGAATTACAAGCCCGAGCACACCGCTGCATTAGCAGGGCTCCTGCCTGTAAATTATTTTAACCCCTTCAGATGGATTACCTTGTGGGACGTGACGGTTCAGCTGAGGGTATGTATCTTGTGCGTTTATTGTTTTGCCAAGCGAGGGTGTTGCTGATGGATTGAGAGAGCAATAAATTATTAAAACAACCGCTGTGTTTATTGCATTAAAATACTTTTAAATCATGTGTGTGTGTGTTTCTCTATCCCCATGATGGCACCACGGAGAGAGGGGTCCGCCCCCAGGGACAGGAAACCTACAGGTGAAAAAGGGCGTACCTCTCTCCCACATCAGTTGGTTTCCTGTCCCTGACGGGGAACCTACAGCACGTACCTGAAGGATTCTTCGTGGGATTCCAGGGGCTGATGCAGTCGACTTTCTAACAGGGGGCGCCCTGTTACGGCTGGGTCAAGCGGTTTTTTTCCCCTCTTTTTTTCTCCCTTTCCTGAAGCACCACCACAGAGGTCGGCGGGCCTCATGGGTGAGTGGAGGAAGGCAGTGAAAGGATCCAGTCTGCCTTCCACGAAAAAAAAAAAAAAAAAAAAAAAAAAAAGGGGGGGGAGCGGGTGACGGCGGTCACCGGAGGACTCTTGATAGTAATATGGGGGTAGCGGCGGCTATCTTACCATAAAAGGCCAAATAAGAACGGGCCAGAGGACGCCGGCGTCATTACCTCTAAATCGGTGTGGGCGTCGGAAAAGGAGCGCTGGTGCGCTCACCGGCGCCATCACCGCAAAAACGCAGCGCTAGTGCGCGCGCGCCGGCGTCCTAGTATATTCATTTCCTCATGTGAGGCCGACGAATCAGAGAACCGGAAGTTGGGCGGGCGCATGCGCAAACCGTCACTTCCGGTCTCGCCGGCGCAAATGCAATAAAAGAACGCCAGCATATGGAAAAGGGTGGCAAATTCAAACTCCAAGTGCACCAGACAGTGCGGAGGCCACCATGAGCGAAAGCGAGCAGCAGGTTATGCAGGAAGCTGTCCAGCGATCTCCTGAGCAGGCACAAGTGCAGCGGCGTCTACACCCACAGCAGCAGCGCAAAGGAAACTCTTCCTCTGTACAGCGCAGCAGCAGCGGACGATCAGAGTCTCAACGCAGTCGGGGGTCTGCAAAAACCACACGGCCGGCGACGATTCCAGCGGATACAGTCCCCAGGCCCGAGACGGTATCTCTGATCCACAGGGGGTGAGTGATCTACGTGAAAGTGCTGAGTTTAATATAGGGCTCTTTTTGTTCTAGGGGAGAAAAAGTACAGCCAAAACTAAGCACAGAGAATGTGCCATATGTTCAGACGGCCTACCTTCCTCCTGGGAGAAGAGACTATGCAGCGTCTGTATAAAAAAGACAATTCAGGAGGAAACCCCATCATTTGCATCCGAATTAAAGTCATTAATAAAAAGCCAGGTGGAAAGTGCCATTAAAGGCATTAAAGCTACAAAGAAAAAACATAGAAAAACACCTGAGTCCCCTATGTCTAGTGCGGACGAGTCAGAAAGTGAACTATCTGACTCAAATAATTCGTCAGCCTCTGACACCTCTTCAGTATCCTCTGAGGGAGGCCGCAGTTGCTTCCCTATCGAGGAAACAGACGCTTTAGTGAAAGCGGTCAGAGCAACAATGGGGCTAGTGGAGGAGCGACCTAAAAAAACAGCGCAGGACATAATGTTCAGCGGTCTGGAACAAAAAAGGAAAAGAGCATTTCCAGTAAATGAGAAAATTCACTCTCTAATCAAAAGAGAGTGGAAAAAACCAGACAAAAAAGCTCTCCTCACCCCTAAAAGAAAATACCCGTTTGATGACCCTGCCTGCTCGTCCTGGAGTAAGGCACCAAAATTAGATGTGGCCATAGCAAAGGCCTCAAAAAAGTTTGCCCTACCTTTTGAGGATATGGGTACCTTAAAAGATCCGATGGACAAAAAAGCCGAGGTTTTCCTAAAAAACTCCTGGGAAGCGGCAGGAGGTGGGCTTAAACCAGCTGTCGCGGCCACCTGCACGGCTCGCGCACTAATGGTGTGGCTCGAGCACTTGGATTCCCAATTAAAGGGGAAAACCTCAAGAGACACAATTCAAAAATCAGTGTCCGTAATGAAAGGTGCAGCAGCCTTTTTGGCGGATGCATCTGTAGATTCGGCCAGACTAGCAGCCAGGGCTGCCGCCTTCTCGAACGCTGCAAGACGTGCCCTGTGGCTGAAATGTTGGCCAGGGGACCTTCAGACAAAAACAAAACTGTGTTCAATACCCTGTGAGGGTGAATTTTTGTTCGGCACAACGCTAGATGACATCCTCGAGAAAGCCGAGGACAAGAAAAAGTCTTTCCCTGGTTTCCCCAACCAATCGTACAGACGTTCCTTTCGGAATAAAAAATTTATGCGGAGAAAACCTCCGAAAGGGAACAAAGAAACATGGGAGGAAAAAAGAAATAAAACCAGAGGGTTCCTATTCAACAAACCCACTCCCGACAACAAGAAAACTCAATGAAGGTGTCCCCCGGGTTGGCGGGAGACTGACAGGGTTTCTCCCAGCCTGGGAAAAAATTTCAAGCAGTCCCTGGATACTAGGCATAGTACGAGAAGGGCTCAAGCTAAAGTTCCGCATTCCCCCCAACAACCTCTTCATGGTGACACCACAGAGACAGTCTCAAGAACAGTCGGCTCTTCAGGAGGAGATTCTAGGCCTAGTCCAGAAGGAAGTCCTACAGGAAGTCCCTCACCAGGAAAGAGGCATGGGCTTCTACTCTCCCCTCTTCCTCCGAAAGAAGCCAGATGGATCATACAGGACAATAATAAATCTCAAAAACTTAAACAGTTTTCTCGAGATCCCACACTTCAAAATGGAGACAATAAAATCTTCCGTAAAAATACTCTTTCCCAGGTGTTTCATGACTGTTCTAGACCTACGAGATGCATACTATCATGTACCGATCCACAAGGATCATCAGAAGTACCTCCGGCTAGCAGTGAATATCCAGGGGGAGGTGAAACATTATCAGTTTCGGGCCCTCCCTTTTGGGTTAGCTATCGCACCCCGGGTATTCACGAAACTAATGTCGGAAGTGATGGCTCATATACGAGAACAGAATATCCTGATAGTTCCCTACCTGGACGACCTCCTTGTAGCAGGGACATCATTCCATCACTGCAAACAGCAGTTGGATTTGGTTATGACTTCTCTGTCAAGCCTAGGTTGGCTGTTGAACCTTACCAAATCCAAAGTAGTCCCATTACAGGTACAGGAGTACTTGGGGATAGTCCTCGACTCAACCACACAAACGTGTTATCTTCCTCAGGGGAAGATTCAAAAAATGACACAGGCAGCGGTACAGTTGTCATCGTCCCCGGTTACCACACTCAGGAAAGCCATGTCCCTGCTGGGCTCTATGACATCCTGTATTCCGGCAGTGCAGTGGGCACAGTGCCATTCCCGGGACTTACAATGGGAGACTTTAAGTTCAAGCCTGTGTCTGGGAGGAAATTTAGACGGGCAGTTAAGTATATCACCGACTACGATACACTCCCTACAGTGGTGGGCGGACCCGATAAATCTTACCAAGGGGGTCCCCTGGTCACTACCAACAGAAAAAATCCTAACGACGGATGCAAGCCCCTGGGGGTGGGGTGCTCATATAGACGGTCAGGTGACACAAGGGAACTGGAGCAAAAATCAAGAGCTAACCTCATCAAATATGAAAGAACTGCTAGCGGTAAAACTCGCCCTAATACACTTTCTAAAAATCATCCGCTCCCACCACGTAAAAGTCTTCTCGGACAATCAGGTAGTGGTAGCATACCCAAACCACCAAGGGGGCACCAGGTCACAAACACTGATGGAAGAAACCCGATCCATCTTCTACATTGCAGAACACAATCTGAAGTCCCTGACGGCCCTTTACATAAAGGGTTCAGAAAACCAGACCGCAGACTTTCTCAGCAGAACACGCTTGAAACAGGGGGAGTGGGAGCTGAAACAGTCGGTATTCAACCAAATAGTGAAGCGTTGGGGAGAGCCAGAAATAGACTTGTTCGCGGACTATCAGAATCGGAAAGTGAGGAAGTTCTGCTCAATCGACCCCCGGGGAGGGCCAGTAGCTCTGGACGCTCTCACAGTCCCCTGGAACTATCGCCTCTCCTACGCGTTCCCTCCAATATCCCTCATTCCCCTAGTCTTGAGGAAAATTCGGGAGGAGGGGGCGACAGTGATAATCATAGCTCCATTCTGGCCTCGCAGAATATGGTTTTCTTGGCTGAGAAAGATGTCCTTAGACAGGCCGTGGGTTCTACCAGACACGCAAAATCTGTTATCCCAGGGTCCAGTGTATCACCCCAATGTAAAAAGCCTACATATGACAGCCTGGCTTTTGAAAGGAAGTTATTAAGCAGCAAAGGGTTTTCATCCAATCTGGTGTCCACATTACTACAGAGTAGGAAACCCGTAACCACCAAAATATATGGCAAAGTGTGGAAAAAATTCATGTCTGTATCGGGAGCTGATCCAAGGGGGGAAATCCCAATAGATAAAATTCTCGAATTCCTGCAAAAGGGTTTGGAAAAAGGGCTAGCTACAAGTACTCTAAAGGTTCAGGTAGCAGCCTTGGGAGCGCTGTATAATTACGATCTAGCCAGAAACCGATGGATCGTGAGATTCATCAAAGCCTCGGGTAGATCAAGACCGGTTCCTTTACATAATGCCCCTCCATGGGATCTAAACCTTGTTCTAAATGCACTAACCAAATCTCCTTTTGAGCCCTTGGCAGACGCACCCCTAAAGATTCTATCTTTAAAAACAACACTCTTAGTGGCCCTAACCTCAGCCCGTCGCGTTAGTGACATACAAGCATTGTCCGCGGGCCCTCCCTTCACTCAAATTCTCGAGGACAGAGTCATTCTAAAAACAGACCCGGCTTACCTCCCAAAAGTCGCGTCACAATTTCACAGGACACAAGAGGTCTCCCTGCCCTCATTCTGTCCCAACCCCAAGAATGAGGGAGAAAAAACACTACATACCCTTGATGTTAGGAGGTGCCTACTCCAATACTTGTCAGCCACTAGGGAGTGCAGGAAGGATAGGGCTCTGTTTGTCTGCTTCCAGGGTCCACGGAAGGGACAGAAAGCGTCAAAAGCTACGCTAGCGAGGTGGATAAAAGATGCCATCGCCCTATCCTACTCTTCCAGCGGGGCGGCCATCCCGGAGAATATAAAAGCGCACTCGACCAGAGCAGTGGCATCATCCTGGGCGGAAAGAGCGGGCGCTTCAATACAACAGATATGTAGAGCGGCCACTTGGTCTTCCCAGTCTACATTTTTCAAACACTACCGCTTAGACTTGACCTCCTCTGATCTCACATTTGGTCGAAGGGTTCTAGAGGCAGTGGTCCCTCCCTAAAAAAGTTACAATCTATGTAAATCTCTCCGTGGTGCCATCATGGGGATAGAGAAAATCGTAGTTACTTACCGATAACGGTATTTCTCTGATCCCATGATGGCACCCGTATATTCCCTCCCTTTTCACACACAGGTGTGCACACTATAATGTATAGTTAGTTACCTTTAGTCACGGTGCCTCTGTTAAGTAAAAAAATTGTTAAGTTTAATTTGTGTAAATATCAAATTGCAGCTGAAGTTCTGTATAAGGCTCTGTTAACCAACTGATGTGGGAGAGAGGTACGCCCTTTTTCACCTGTAGGTTTCCTGTCCCTGGGGGCGGACCCCTCTCTCCGTGGTGCCATCATGGGATCAGAGAAATACCGTTATCGGTAAGTAACTACGATTTTTTTAACCGTTTCATACAATTGGATTAATAATGGATAGTTGCCATAATTGACGCCTCTCCATTATTAATCTGGCTTAATGTCACCTTACAATAGCAAGGTGGCATTAACCCTTCATTACCCCATATCCCACCGCTACAGGGAGTGGGAAGAGAGTGGCCAAGTGCCAGAATAGGCGCATCTTCCAGATGTGCCTTTTCTGGGGTGGCTGGGGGCAGATGTTTTTAGCCACGGGGGGGCCAATAACCATGGACCCTCTCCTGGCTATTAATATCTGCCCTCAGTCACTGGCTTTACCATTCTGGCGGAGAAAATTGCGCGGGAGCCCACGCCAATTTTTTCCGCCATTTAACCCTTTATTTTAGCAGCTACAGCGCTGAAATTTTGCACATACACACTACTAACATTAGTAGTGTGGAATATGCAAAAAAAAAAGGGGATATGAGATGGTTTACTGTATGTAAACCATGTCTCATATCCTGTCGGGTTTGTGCAGGAGAAATGAAAAGCCGGCAATTGAATTACCGACTTTTCACAGATATCGCGCTGAATGAAATCTAAATACAGAATATATATATATATGTGTCTCAATGATGTATATATGTTTTCCCAAACATTTGAGCACATAAATCCATTAGATGTCGGTTTTGCAAGCCTGCGCGAAAATCTCGCAGTACGGATGCCATACGGATTACATACGGAGGATGCCATGCGCAAAATACGCTGACACACCCTGACTACGGATCACTATTTTGGGAACATTTCTCCGTATTACGGCCGTAGTACGGACGTATAATACGTGGCGTATTGTCTTACGCCATGTGTGACGCCGGCCTTACTGATACAAGATCCAAGTATTAACCCTTTCGTCATTGGTAATTCACTTTGTTATTGAGGCAAATAACTGCACTTGTCACCAAGCAGGCGCCTATCATTACGGCTTCCCTTAGGCACCAGAAGAAATACAGATTAAACGTGCAAGTGTTTCAGGAGGGTTTTGCACTTTTTAAATCCAGAGGTTGGATTTATAGCTAGCACTTTACACAGAAAAAAATAAGGGGAAATTACTTGTAAAATATTATAGGGAATTACAGTTCTAGCATTTTCCTAATGTACAGTTCACACGATTACATAGGTTGAACTTGATGGTCCTAGGTCTTTTTTCAACCTATCTTCAAAGATATATTTTATATTGCTAGATTACTTATAACTCACAATGTCATGTTTTGATTTAAAAAAAAAAAAAAATCCAGACCTTTTTTAAATGTTATAGTAACTGCCATTCCTAGCTCTTGTGGTCGGCATTCCAGTCTCATTGCTCTTACTGTAAAGAACCCTTTCCAATTTATCTCCCATAATTGTCTTTCCTCCACGTGTAATAAACCAGCCTCGGACTGGTCCACAGGGTAACGGGAATCTCCTGGTGGGCCCCTGTGTAGATCTGGGCCCCCAGCCCCACTGTATGGGCAGTACTTGGCATAATTCACTCTGTGCAGAAAAAAGCAGCATCTCATCATTCTTTAACCACCCTACCCAGTTTATTATCATAGAGATATAGGTAAATTTGTGAAGGAAGGTAGTATAATATTTGCTGCAGGTGAAAAGTGCCCCCCCCCCCCAAAGTCAATGTTATTGGTGGGCTCTTGTCACTCCAGTCCGACACTGGGAAGAGCCCACCCGTCTCTGATGGCAGAGCCCACCCGTCCCTGATGGCAGAGCCCACCCTTCTCTGATGGCAGAGCCCACCCTTCTCTGATGGCAGAGCCCACCCTTCTCTGATGGCAGAGCCCACCCTTCTCTGATGGCAGAGCCCACCCTTCTCTGATGGCAGAGCCCACCTGTCTCTGATGGCAGAGCCCACATCACCTGGTTATCGCAGGAGCTGAGGCTTTGCCGGCGCGGCCCTCCATACAAAGCCCTGTCGTCCTGCTTTCTGACTGCACGTTTTGGCCCGTGTTGGAGTGAGTGACCCTTTAAAGGTCGAGTTCACACGTCGGGTATTTTGTGCAGATTTCACTTTTAGATTTCCAAACTGAAATCCACATCATTTCTGCACCTAGAACCTGCACATATTCTCTGCACTGTTTTGTGCTTTTTATTTATTTTTTTGTTGCAGAAAAGAACTAAAATGCTTCAAAACAATGCTGGGCCAGCGGCATAGCCTGCGGATGTAAAGGGAGCTTGTCATGTCCCCAAACGCAATTAACCTGCAGATAAAGGGTTAATCTGCAGTAACTTTGGGCCATAAAGCTGCCCGGCTACTGAACCTGAAGAACCTAAAAACGTGAATGGGATTTGAGTTTCTTGGGAAGTTTTTCTGGATAAGTGTCCAGGATTTTGACTTTTTTTTTTTTTTTTTTTACCCACTTTGGGTTTTGAAAACAACCTGTTGGGAGGAAAGAGCATGTCACATGTCCAGAGAACACCCCACACTAGGCACTGTCCAATCATAAGACTGAAAAAAGCTCCAGCAAAACAAAACTCTCTAACAAGGCTTTAAAGACTCTTCAAAACTGCTTCAGGAAATGGAAAAGGTCCTCCCAAATCTCTTCAAAGAAAGAGCATTTCCTGAGATTTTAAAAACTCAGTTTTTTGATCTCATTAAATAATCTTGGTGTGCACATTACCTAGAGCAGTGATGGCCAACCTTTGAGACCGAGTGACCAAACATCAACCCAAAACCCCTTTATTATCGCAAAGTGCCAAGCAGTTTAATCTGAGTACTGAAGTCTTAATATAAAAGTTTTTTTTTTTCTAAACTATCAGCTTTTGTCCTAAAAGAAAAACAATAACTGAGCTTTCAATGATACAAACAACTTTTTATTGAAAGGTAAAACTTTGCATTTGACATGCTTCTCAGGAGGCACCTTGTTATGGGTGCCCTCAGGAAGGCGCCAGGTCGTGGGTGCCCTCAGGAAGGCACCGGGTCGTGGGCGCCCCCAGGAAGGCAATGTATGCTGACTCCTTGATTCCAGCACAAGTCACTCTGGTGATCTCCTACTAGATAGGAAGCAATAACCTCTCATTCTTCGGCCATTTGACTACTGAGCCTATCTGATGATGTTTTGTTCTAGTCACCTGAGGTCTTAGGGGTCAGGTGACCAAAGAATGAGACGCCATTGCTTCCTGCCCTTCTAGAGACCACTAGCTTATGTTAGAGCAGGGGTGGGGAATCAAGAGCTGTTTCAATATTTATAACTAAACTATCAACTTGAAAATCATCCTGTTATATTTGGTAACATTAACTGAAACCTAATGTGATGGCTGGAAGTACTTCTGTTTTGTGCGGCTGTGATGTTAGATGGTAGTGATGATGTTGCTACTTGCAACTGCTTTTCCTGATTTGCATAGGTCTACAGCACAATTGCCTCTTTTTGTTGATAAGTTTTGTAAAGAACTTGCAGCAGTATAGGAGACACATCCCATAGGAGACACTGGTGATGGAGCATATACATCCCATAGGAGACACTGGTGATGGAGCATATACATCCCATAGGAGACACTGGTGATGGAGCGTATACCTCCCATAGGAGACACTGGGGATGGAGCGTATACCTCCCATAGGAGACACTGGGGATGGAGCGTATACATCCCATAGGAGACACTGGGGATGGAGCGTATACATCCCATAGGAGACACTGGGGATGGAGCGTATACATCCCATAGGAGACACTGGTGATGGAGCGTATACCTCCCATAGGAGACACTGGTGATGGAGCGTATACCTCCCATAGGAGACACTGGTGATGGAGCGTATACCTCCCATAGGAGACACTGGGGATGGAGCGTATACCTCCCATAGGAGACACTGGGGATGGAGCGTATACCTCCCATAGGAGACACTGGGGATGGAGCGTATACCTCCCATAGGAGACACTGGGGATGGAGCGTATACCTCCCATAGGAGACACTGGGGATGGAGCGTATACATCCCATAGGAGACACTGGGGATGGAGCGTATACCTCCCATAGGAGACACTGGGGATGGAGCGTATACATCCCATAGGAGACACTGGGGATGGAGCGTATACATCCCATAGGAGACACTGGGGATGGAGCGTATGCATCCCATAGGAGACACTGGGGATGGAGCGTATGCATCCCATAGGAGACACTGGGGATGGAGCGTATGCATCCCATAGGAGACACTGGGGATGGAGCGTATGCATCCCATAGGAGACACTGGGGATGGAGCGTATGCATCCCATAGGAGACACTGGGGATGGAGCGTATGCATCCCATAGGAGACACTGGGGATGGAGCGTATGCATCCCATAGGAGACACTGGGGATGGAGCGTATGCATCCCATAGGAGACACTGGGGATGGAGCGTATGCATCCCATAGGAGACACTGGGGATGGAGCGTATGCATCCCATAGGAGACACTGGGGATGGAGCGTATGCATCCCATAGGAGACACTGGGGATGGAGCGTATGCATCCCATAGGAGACACTGGGGATGGAGCGTATGCATCCCATAGGAGACACTGGGGATGGAGCGTATGCATCCCATAGGAGACACTGGGGATGGAGCGTATGCATCCCATAGGAGACACTGGGGATGGAGCGTATGCATCCCATAGGAGACACTGGGGATGGAGCGTATGCATCCCATAGGAGACACTGGGGATGGAGCGTATGCATCCCATAGGAGACACTGGGGATGGAGCGTATGCATCCCATAGGAGACACTGGGGATGGAGCGTATGCATCCCATAGGAGACACTGGGGATGGAGCGTATGCATCCCATAGGAGACACTGGGGATGGAGCGTATGCATCCCATAGGAGACACTGGGGATGGAGCGTATGCATCCCATAGGAGACACTGGGGATGGAGCGTATGCATCCCATAGGAGACACTGGGGATGGAGCGTATGCATCCCATAGGAGACACTGGGGATGGAGCGTATGCATCCCATAGGAGACACTGGGGATGGAGCGTATGCATCCCATAGGAGACACTGGGGATGGAGCGTATGCATCCCATAGGAGACACTGGGGATGGAGCGTATGCATCCCATAGGAGACACTGGGGATGGAGCGTATGCATCCCATAGGAGACACTGGGGATGGAGCGTATGCATCCCATAGGAGACACTGGGGATGGAGCGTATGCATCCCATAGGAGACACTGGGGATGGAGCGTATGCATCCCATAGGAGACACTGGGGATGGAGCGTATGCATCCCATAGGAGACACTGGGGATGGAGCGTATGCATCCCATAGGGGACACTGGGGATGGAGCGTATGCATCCCATAGGGGACACTGGGGATGGAGCGTATACATCCCATAGGGGACACTGGGGATGGAGCGTATACATCCCATAGGAGACACTGGGGATGGAGCGTATACATCCCATAGGAGACACTGGGGATGGAGCGTATACATCCCATAGGAGACACTGGGGATGGAGCGTATACATCCCATAGGAGACACTGGGGATGGAGCGTATACATCCCATAGGAGACACTGGGGATGGAGCGTATACATCCCATAGGGGACACTGGGGATGGAGCGTATACATCCCATAGGGGACACTGGGGATGGAGCGCATACATCCCATAGGAGACACTGGGGATGGAGCGTATACATCCCATAGGAGACACTGGGGATGGAGCGTATACATCCCATAGGAGACACTGGGGATGGAGCGTATACATCCCATAGGAGACACTGGGGATGGAGCGTATACATCCCATAGGGGACACTGGGGATGGAGCGTATACATCCCATAGGGGACACTGGGGATGGAGCGTATACATCCCATAGGGGACACTGGGGATGGAGCGTATACATCCCATAGGGGACACTGGGGATGGAGCGTATACATCCCATAGGGGACACTGGGGATGGAGCGTATACATCCCATAGGGGACACTGGGGATGGAGCGTATACATCCCATAGGGGACACTGGGGATGGAGCGTATACATCCCATAGGGGACACTGGGGATGGAGCGTATACTTATTCGATAAGACTTTTTATTTGTGAAAAAACGGAAATTTGGCAAAAATTTAGCAATTTTCCAACTTTGAATTTTTATGCCCTTAAATCACAGAGGTATGTCACATAAAATACTTAATAAGTAACATTTCCCACATGTCTACATCAGCACAATTTTGGAACCCAATTTTTTTTTGTTAGGGAGTCCTAAGGGTTAAAAGTTGACCAGCAATTTCTCATTTTTACAACACCATCTTTTTTAATTTTTTTTTTTTTTAGGGACCACATCTCATTTGAAGTCATTTTGAGGGGTCTATATGATAGAAAATAACCAAGTGTGACACCATTCTAAAAACTGCACCCCTCAAGGTGCTCAAAACCACATACAAGAAGTTTATTAACCCTTCTGGTGCTTCACAGGAATTTTTGGAATGTTTAAAAAAAACAAAAAACGAACATTTAACTTTTTTTTTTTTTCACACAAAATTTACTTCAGCTCCAATTTGTTTTATTTTCCCAAGGGTAAAAGAAGAAATTGGACCAAAACAGTTGTACAATTTGTCCTGCGTACTCTGATACCCCATATGTGGGGGTAAACCACTGTTTGGGCGCATGGCAGAGCTCAGAAGGGAAGGAGCGCCATTTTACTTTTCAATGCAAAATTGACAGGAATTGAGATGGGATGCCATGTTGCATTTGGAGAGCCCCTGATGTGCCTAAACATTGAAACCCCCCACAAGTGACACCATTTTGGAAAGTAGACCCCCCTAAGGATCTTACCTAGATGTGTTGTGAGAGCTTTGAACCCCCAAGTGTTTCACTACAGTTTATAACGCAGAGCCGTGAAAATAAAAAATCATTTTTTTCCCACAAAAATGCTTTTTTAGCCCCCCAAATTTTTATTTTTCCAAGGGTAACAAGAGAAATTGGACCCCAAAAGTTGTTGTCCAATTTGTCCTGAGTAAGCTGATACCCCATATGTTGGGGTAAACCCCTGTTTGTGCGCACAGGAGAGCTTGGAAGGGAAGGAGCACCGTTTTACTTTTTCAATGTAGAATTGGCTGGAATTGAGATCGGGCGCCATGTCGCGTTTGGAGAGCCCCTGACGTGCCTGAACAGTGGAAACCCCCCAATTATAACTGAAACCCTAACCCTAGCCCTAATGGGAAAATGGAAATACATTTTTTTATTTTATTTTATTATTTTTCCCTAACTAAGGGGGTGATGAAGGGGGTTTGATTTACTTTTATAGCATTTTTATATCGGATTTTTATGAATTGCAGCTGTCACACACTAAAAGACGCTTGCGTTTATTGCAAAAAAATAGGTTTTGCGTCTCCACATTTTGAGAGCTATAATTTTTCCTTATTTTGGTCCACAGAGTCATGTGAGGTCTTGTTTTTTGCAGGACGAGTTGACTTTTTATTGGTAACATTTTCAGGCGCGTGACATTTTTTGATCGCTTTTTATTCCGATTTTTGTGAGGCAGAATGACCAAAAACCAGCTATTCAGGAATTTCTTTTGGGGGAGGCGTTTATACCGTTCCGCGTTTGGTGGACTTGATAAAGCAGTTTTATTCTTCGGGTCAGTACGATTACAGCGATATCTCATTTATATCATTTTTTTTGTTTTGGCACTTTTATATGATAAACTATTTTATAGAAAAAATAATTATTTTTGCATCGCTTTATTTTGGGGACTAACATTTTTTTTTTTATTTTTTTTTATTTCTTTGCTGATGATGCTGTATGGCGGCTCGTTTTTTGCGGGACAAGATGACGTTTTCAGCGGTACCATGGTTATTTACCATCATGTTATAGTGACAGATCGCTGATCTGACACTTTGACAGCACTGAGTCAGATCAGCGATCTGACATGCAGGGCTGCAGGCTTACCAGCACTTTCTCTGAGCAGGCGCTTAGTAAGCCACCTCCCTGCAGGACCCGGATGCAGCCCCTCGGCCATTTTGGATCCGGGGCCTGCAGGGAGGAGACGCTTAGTACAAGGTGAGGGTCATCGTACCGTGTGTGTGGAGGATACTGTGGCGTATCATAAAGTGTTTGGAGGGCACTTTTGTTGCCACCTTAGTTTATCTGTTGTATTTATTAAAGTTTTTTTAATACATATTTAAATTAGGCCATTGGGCTGTATGCTTTTTTTACTTCTCTTACGTAACTTGTTATTTCACTATGCCCCATTTGTGATTGTGTTTATTTTATTCTAAGATCTATTAAAATGTGCTTTGTTCGTGGGACAACCCCTTTTAAGTTTATTTCCGGGTGAAAAGGTTCGTCGTAATATTTGATGGTAAAGAAAAACTTCGATTGTTGACATGTTTTAATAAATATCAAGGTCGACCTGCTACTTTTTCCAAGTGTTTACTTTTTTCCCTCTGTATTTGCATCTGATATCTGTGATCTAAATACAGGTGCTTGTCACAAAATTAGAATATCATGAAAAAGTTAATTTATTTCAGTTCTTCAATACAAAAAGTGAAACTCCTATATTATATAGAGTCAATAAAAAGAGAGTGATCTATTTCAAGTGTTTATTTCTGTTAATGTTTATGATTATGGCTTACAGCAAATGAAAACCCAAAAGTCATTATCTCAGTAAATTAGAATACTTTATAACACCAGCTTGAAAAAATTATTTTAACACTTGAAATGTATGTTCAGTAAATGCCCTCAATACTTGGACAGGTCTCCTTCTGCATCAATTACTGCATCAATGCGGCGTGGCATGGAGGCGATCAGCCTGTGGCACTGCTGAGGGGTTATGGAAGCCCAGGTTGCTTTGATAGCAGCCTTCAGCTCGTCTGCATTGTTGGGTCTGGTGTCTCTCATCTTCCTCTTGACAATAGATTCTCTGTGGGGTTAAGGTCAGGCGAGTTTGTTGCCAATCAAGCACATTGATACTGTTGTTTGTAAACCAGGTATTGGTACTTTTGGCAGTGTGGACAGGGAACAAGTCCTGCTGGAGAATGAAATTTCCATCTCCAAAAAGCTTGTTGGCAGAGGGAAGCATGAAGAGCTCTAAAATGTCCTGGTAGATGGCTGCGCTGACTTTGGCCTTGATAAAACAGTGTATCTACACCAGCAGATGACATCGCTACCCAAACCATCACTGATTGTGGAGACTTCACACTAGACCTCAAGCAGCTTGGATTGTGGCCTCTCCACTCTTCCTCCAGACTCTGGGACGTTGATTTCCAAATGAAATGCAAAATTTACTTTCATCTGGAAACATGTTGGACCACTGATCAACAGTCCAGTTCTTTTTCTCCTTGGCCAGGTAAGACTCTTCTGGTGTTGGTTATTTGTCATGCGTGGCTTGACACAAGGAATGCGACACTTGTAGCCCATGTCCTGGATGCGTCTGTGTGTGGTGACTCTTGGAGCAGTGACTCTGGCAGCAGTCCACTCGTTATGAATCTCCCCGAAATTTCTTAACAATCCTTTCAAGCCTGCGGTTATCCTTGTTGCTTGTGCACCTTCCTCTACCACACTTTTTCCTTCTACTCAACTTTCCAAAAAAAGTGACCTTTTGTTGCTTACCCTCCTTGTGGATTATATCAATGACTTTCTGGACATCTGTCGTTCCACAGTCTTCCCCATGATTGTGGAGCCTACTAAAACAGACTAAGGGACCTTTCTAAATGCTTAACAAGCCTTTGCAGGTGTTTTTGTTAATTATTCTACTTTACTGAGATAATGATTTTGGGGTTTTCATTGGCTGTAAGCCATGATCATCAATAGTAACAGAAATAAACACGTAAAATAGATCACTCTGTGTGTAATGACTCTATCTAATATGAGTTTCACTTTTTGTATTTAAGAACTGAAATAAATTCACTTTCATGATATTCTAATTTTGTGAGAAGCACTTGAATATTTCTTACCCCATGACGGCACCATGGAGAGAGAGGGATCCGCCATCAGGGACAGGAAACCTACAGGTGAAAAAGGCGGTACCTCTCTCCCACATCAGTTCGGTTTCCTGTCCCTGACGGGGAACCTGCAGCGTGGACGTCGTGGGATGCCGGGGGTCCATCGGTTCTGTTATTGGCAGCGGGGGGCCCTGCTTCGGATATGGTGGCTAATCCTCCCCCGAAGACCACGTTCCCAGGGTCGGCGGGCCCTGTGCGTGAGCGGGGGAGAAGCAGTGAAGAAAGACCCAGTCTGCTTCTCCCCCATGAAAACCTAAAACAGCCGGTAATAGGTGACGGCGGTCACCTGGTGCCTTACCGCCAGTTCTCCCGCCGGATAGCGTACTCATGCGGGGGTCCCTCCGCGGGCGCTTGGGATCCTGGGGCTGGAGCGGGCGCTTCCTCCGGCGTGGTCTGCAGGGTGCCGGGACCGCACTCCCTCCAGGGAAAAATGGCGGCGGCAGAATGCGCGTGCCGGGCGCAGAGCATTCTGGTAGTCCCAGAATGCTCGGCACAGGGGTCACTTCCGGGGCGGCGCACGGCATCTCTTGGTAATGAGCCCAGCGGTGCGCCGCCCCACTTATACATAAAAGACGGCAGAAAACAAATGGCCGGTGCTCAGAAAGGTCTCGCTATGAGTGAGGTAGAGCAACCGGCAGAAGAAACTCTGCAGACCCCGCCGAAAAAGCGCCAACAGCAGCAGCACCATCGCCAGCAGCGGCGACAGCACGATGCTTCTTCGCAGCTCGGGATCTCAACGTAGCAGAGGCTCGGGCGGATCCAGCAGACCAGTAACGGTTCAAGTCGAGGAAGCTACTCCTACGCCAGAACCGGTATCCCCCTTTACTTAGGAGGGTAAGTGATCTTCGTTGAATGCTCAGTTTCTAAAGGGGTTTTATTGTGTTTTTCTTAGGGGAAGAAATGTACAGCGAAAACCAGGCAGAGTTTGCCCGATCTGCTCCGTAGAACTACCCACTACATGGGTAAAGAAACTCTGTGCCATATGCATAGAAAATACCATTTCCGAGGAGTCCCCAAGATTCGCATCCGACTTAAAACAATTAATTAAATCCCAGGTAGATGATGCGTTAAAAAGTGCCAAAGACTTGAAAAAGAAACGTAGATCCAAACATAGGTCCCCGGAGCGAAGTTCTAGTGAAGAAGATAGCGATATCTCTAATTCAGACAGTTCGCTTTCCTCTCTATCATCCTCTTCTTCCTCGGAGGGGGATCGCAATTGTTTTCCCATTGAGGAGACAGACGCCTTGGTAAAAGCGGTAAGAACTACCATGGGGCTAGTAGAGACTAAATCCCAAAAAAACGCACAGGACTTTGTTTAGCGGTCTGGAACAAAGGAAACGTAGAGCGTTTCCAATAAATGATAAAATACATGCCCTAATAAAAAAAAAGAATGCAAAAGACCAGACAAAAAAGTCCTCTTAACCCCGAAAAGGAAATATCCTTTTGATGACCCAGCCTGTTCTTCCTGGAGTAAAGCACCGAAACTGGACGTCGCTATAGCAAAAGCGTCTAAAAAATATGCTTTACCTTTTGAAGATATGGGGACCCTAAAGGACCCTATGGATAAGAAGGCTGAGGTATTTCTAAAAGGTGCCTTGGAAGCCGGCGGCGGGGGGGACTAAAACCAGCTATAGCCGCCACATGTACCGCCAGAGCATTAATGGTGTGGTTGGACCATCTTCAGTCACAACTAAAGGATAGATCCCCGAGAGAATCAGTATTGGGGCTCATTTCCACGTGCGAGGCACACGTCCGTATCTCGCATGTGGAAACCAAGCTCTGGCGCCGGCACTTTGGATTCGATCTGTGCAGCTCCATGTGTTCCTATGCGGCCGCACGCTCCGCTCTGGAGTGCCGGCGCCAGAGCTTGGTTTCCACATGCGAGATACGGACGTGTGCCTCGCATGTGGAAATGAGCCCTTAGATTCAATCTCGATAATGAAAGAAGCAGCGGCGTTCCTAGCGGACGCATCCATAGACTCTACAAGACTAGCGGCAAGAGCTGCTTCTTTTTCAAATGCCGCTAGAAGGGCTTTATGGCTCAAATGCTGGCCGGGGACCTACAAACAAAGTCCAAATTATTTTCCATACCCTGTGAGGGGGAATTTTTATTCGGCCCTACCTTAGATGATATCCTGGAGAAAGTGGGGGATAAGAAGAAAGCCTTCCCGGGGTTCCCTAACCAATTATATAAACGGTCCTTTCGGAACAGGAAATTCATGCCTAGAAGGCCTCCAAAAAATCAGAAAGAAGGATGGGACGATAAAAAATTTAAGGGAAAAGGCTACTTGTTCAACAAGCCCGACACCAAGAAACAACCCCAATGAAGGTGGTCCCCAGGTGGGAGGAAGACTGGCACACTTTCTTCCAGCCTGGGAAAGAATATCAGGGAGCCTATGGACCCTAAATATAATAAAAATGGGGCTGAAACTAATTTTTCATACAAGGCCGTCTCGTCACTTTGTCATGACACTGCAGAGGAAAGCAGAAGCCGAACAGCTCAGCCTTCAAAAGGAGATACAAATGCTTCTAGCAAAGAATGTCCTACAGGAGGTCCCAAGCCAGGAGAAAGGCATGGGATTCTACTCTCCTCTGTTTCTTTGGATGAAACCGGATGGAACTTACAGGACAATAATAAATTTAAAAAAATTGAATCAGTACCTAGTGACGGAGAGTTTCAAGATGGAAACAATAAAGACGTGTGAGAACGCTTCATCTGTCTTGTTTTATGACTGTCATCGATCTAAAAGACGCATACTACCATGTGCCCATACACCCAGACTACAAGAGATTTCTCAGAGTGGCGGTATTAATGCAGGGAGAGTTAAAGCACTACCAATACAGGGCCCTTCCCTTCGGCCTAGCCATAGCCCCGAGGGTATTCACAAAATTGATGGCAGAGGTCATGGCTCACATAAGAGAGCAAAACATACTAATGGTTCCTTATTTGGACGACCTCCTGGTAGTTGGCAAAACTCCCCTCCACTGCACTCAACAATTAAGCAAAGTAATGACATCCCTGACGAATCTAGGATGCTAAACCTAACAAAATCAAGAATCATCCCAACTCAAGTACAACAATACTTGGGGTTAATAATAGATTCAAACCGGCAAGAATGCCGCCTTCCAGGGGAAAAAGTTTCGAATATGGTCCAACTGGTAGAACAACTCAGGAAGTCTCCAGTAGTAACTCTATGCAAAGCTATGTCCATACTGGGATCGATGACAGCCTGTCTACCAGCGGTCCAATGGGCCCAGAGTCACTCCAGAGACCTCCAGTGGGAGATCTTAGAAGCAGATTCTGTGTTAAAAGGGGATTTAGAAAAGCACTTAATCTCCTTGCAAACAATACATTCCCTAGCATGGTGGGTGGATCCACACAATCTAACCAGGGGTGTTCCATGGGTATGGCCAACATCTATAACCCTAACTACCGATGCGAGTCCTTGGGGTTGGGGGGCTCATGTGGACAACGAGGTTGCTCAAGGGCCATGGTCGGAAGAGGAAAAACTGGGTTCTTCCAATATGAAAGAACTTCTAGCAGTAAAATATGCACTCATCCCCTTCCTACACTCCCTCCATTCCCATCACGTCAGGGTATTATCGGACAACAAGGTAGTGGTGGCCTACTTGAATCACCAGGGGGGGCACGAGATCTCGTACACTGATGGAAATAACAAAATCCATCCTATTATTAGCAGAGGCCAATCTGTTATCACTGACAGCCCTTCACATCAAAGGGACGGAGAACCAAACTGCAGATTTTCTAAGCCGAACACAACTCAAACAGGGAGAGTGGGAGTTGAATCTTCAGTCTTTGAGTCTTCAACCACATAGTACAATTGTGGGGTCTTCCAGAAATAGATTTATTTGCAAACAACCAGAACCGAAAGACTCAGGCTTTTTGTTCAATAGACCCACGTGGGAACCCAGTAGCCCTAGATGCCTTTTAAATTCCATGGAACTTTCATCTAGCCTATGTTTTTTTTCCCCCCAATAGCACTAATTCCTTTAGTGTTGAAAAAAAATCAGAGAGGACGGAGCGAGAGTCATCATGATAGCTCCTTTCTGGCCAAAGAGGGCATGGTTTCCATGGTTAAGGATAATGTCTGTAACAGATCCCTGGGTCCTTCCAGAAATTCCGAACCAGCTGTATCAGGGGCCGGTAAATCACCCGCAAGTAAAGAACTGGCATATGACGGCGTGGAATTTGAAAGGAGCCTTCTAATCAAGAGAGGGTTCTCTTCAAATCTAGTCTACACTCTCCTGCTAAGTAGGAAACCAGTGACTACTAGAGCGTATGGGAAGGTTTGGCGAAGATTTTTATCAGCATCCGGTGCTAATTTATCTGAGGAAATCCCAATTAAAAAAAGTGCTAGAATTTCTTCAGAATGGGCTAGAAATAGGCTTAGCAACGAGCACACTTAAAGTCCAGGTAGCAGCTTTGGGCGCCCTTTACAACTGTGATTTAGCGGGGAACCGCTGGGTAAAAAGATTCATTAAAGGGCCACTGTCACCCCCCCCCCAGCCGTTATAAACTAAAAGAGCCACCTTGTGCAGCAGTAATGCTGCAGTCTAACAAGGTGGCTCTTTTAGTTTTTGATTCATTTATTACCTCAATAAAGCGTTTTAAAAATTGGCCACAAAGACCAGATATTTTACCGGGAGGCGGTCCGAATCGTCCTCTATGAATCTCCCAACTGCCGTCACTCTTCTCTTCAGGGGCGATGGTCGCCGCCCCCTTCGCGCTGTTGCTTCTTAAATCCGGCGCCTGCGCTGTGCGTGCCTGCCTGGGGCAGGCGCAGTCTTCATTGTCAGTCACAGCTCAGACGCAGGGTGCCTGACTGCGCCTGTGCGGGCAGTGCGGCCACCCTGTTCCTGAATCCCCGCCCCGCACTGTGTTATTCATTATGCACAGTGCGGGGCTGGGGTTCCTGGGCATGCGCACTGCGCTTGTCAGACGCTCCCCCGGTCCCCCGCCTTCCAGCGTTGTTCTTTGTGGCTGTTCAAAACGTCGGCAATGAAACCTGTATATTCCGGCAATGCTGGAAGGCGGGGGACCGGGGGAGCGTCTGACAAGCGCAGTGCGCATGCCCAGGAACCCCAGCCCCGCACTGTGCATAATGAATAACACAGTGCGGGCCCCAGGCAGGCACGCACAGCGCAGGCGCCGGATTTAAGAAGCAACAGCGCGAAGGGGGCGGCGACCATCGCCCCTGAAGAGAAGAGTGACGGCAGCTGGGAGATTGATAGAGGACGATTCGGACCGCCTCCCGGTAAAATATCTGGTATTTGTGGCCAATTTTTAAAACGCTTTATTGAGGTAATAAATGAATCAAAAACTAAAAGAGCCACTTTGTTAGACTGCAGCATTACTGCTGCACAAGGTGGCTCTTTTAGTTTATAATGGCTGGGGGGGTGACAGTGGCCCTTTAAGGCCTCGACCAGATCTAGACCAGTGGTACACCATACTACACCTCCCTGGGATTTAAATTTGGTCCTCTCTGCACTGACTAAAGCACCTGTTGAGCCACTGTCACAAGCCTCTTTAAAAATATTATCACGTAAAACCTCCCTCCTGGTGGTGTTAACATCGGCACGGAGGATTAGTGACATGCAGGCCCCATCAGCATATCCACCTCTGACACGCATACTACGACAGAGTAATCCTTAAAATCGATCCATCCTACCTTCCTAAAGTGGCATCACATTTTCATAGATCTCAGGAGATCTCGCTACCCTCCTTCTGTCCAAACCCCAGAAATGAGAAAGAGGAACATCTACACACACTAGACGTTAAGAGATGTTTAGTTCAATACCTAGCGGCCACAGGAGTTTATAGGAAGGATAGGGCTCTGTGTGTGTTTTTCCAGGGTCCAAATAAAGGGCATAAAGCATTGAAGGCCACTCTTGCGAGATGGATAAGGGACGCCATCATCCTCTCGTATTCATCAAGTAATGAGAACATTCCAGAGGAAGTCATGGCTCACTCAACCAGATCGGTGGCGGCCTCCTGGGCGGAGAGAGCAGGAGCATCAATTGAACAGATATGTAGGGCGGCCACTTGGTCATCTCCTTCCACTTTCTTTAGACGCTACCAACTGGACCTGACTCCCTCTTCACACCTCACCTTTGGCAGAAGGGTTCTAGAGGCAGTGGTCCCTCCCTAATGTACATCTATGAAATTCTCTCCGTGGTGCCGTCATGGGGTAAGAGAATATCGTAGTTACTTACCGATAACTGTATTTCTCTGATCCCATGATGGCACCCGTACATTCCCTCCCTTCACGTGTGAGTGTGAACACTAGAATTAATCTTAATACTTAGTCACGTGGTGCCTCTGATAAGTTGAAATTAAAGTTTATGTTTGATAACATTTAAGTTACAGCTGAAGTTCTGTTAAGTCTCTGTAAACCAACTGATGCGGGAGAGAGGTCCCGCCTTTTTCACCTGTAGGTTTCCTGTCCCTGAGGGCAGATCCCTCTCTCTCCGTGGTGCCGTCATGGGATCAGAGAAATACCGTTATCGGTAAGTAACTACGATATTCTTCAGCATCCACAGGTTTTATTCCTCCTTTTGCCGTAGCCATGAGGCCTTGTTTTTCTATGTTCTTGTTTTCTTTTTTTCTTTTATTTGTCAATAACCCAATTAGAGGGTATGGGGTATGGAGTTGATGGAAAGTCTGGGCTTGTTGAGCAGCGCACTGTTCGAGGGGGGGTAACTAAGCGATTGACAAGGGGTCTCAGGACCCGGATCCACACCGATCTTTTTCTCTGAGCCATCTTTTTTTTTTTTTTTTTCTTTTTTCTCCTTTTGCTGAGGTCTTGATTTTTATGTAGGTTTTTATTTTTGTTTGTTTAGGGAACAATATATATCTACAGCTCTACTTTTCCTCTCATTCCTAAGGCTGCTTCCTCACGGCGTTCAGGCATCCTTTCAATGGCTCTGTGGGGGGCTCACGTCTGAACCCCCTCAAAATGCAATTGCGATGTATATGCCAACGGGGCCACAGACTATAATGGTGCCGGTAGAGCGAACGTGCTCTGTCGTCCATTGTTTTTAGTCATGTACACTTCCTGGAGGCGGACATTCAGACGTAGCAGACTGTACCTGGAAGTCCCTCTCCAGTAGGCGGCTACGCCTGAAAATGATAGACGACAGGGCGCACTGTCACTCTGCCGGCACAATTACTGTCTATGGCCCTGTCGGGACCCACAAACGGGTGTCAGAACGCAGTGTGTAAGCGGCCTTACTATTGTGCCTTTTCACATGGTTTCTCCATGCAGAGCCGGGTGTGTGACCCTCTGGGGTCTGTGCTGTGTCCCCTATAAAGGTAAAGGGCTTCTCTGCTGTACGTTCAGCTGAACTCGGAGAAACGTAATGAAGCTTCAACAAATCCGTGCTATCGTTTTCCATGTCTAGATGAAGAATGTAATATTTTGTTTCTTTTTTACTATTGCTCTTCTTCAGTGAGTTTTCTTTCGCTGACTCGTGCTCTTGAAATCTCATTTTTCTAGGAGCGGATATATTTTTAGGATGCAGCGGCAGTGCCAATTTTTCTCCACCAGGTGGCAGTAAAGGACCAATAACGCTTTTGCATAACTTGGTCCTTGGTAGAATTATCCAAAGTTCTGCAAGTGAGTTCTCCGGGAAGGAAGGTAACCACAGGCGACCAGTAAGAGAGGTGGCTATCCGACAGCTCAATGTGTGACGCTTTAACCCCTTCATTATTAATTTTTGCACTTACGTTTTTTTTTTCCTTCCCTTCTTCCAAGAGCCAAAACTTTATTTTTTTAAACTCTTCTAAGCATGAAGTTATTTGGGAGCTTATTTATTTTTATTTTTTTTATGCATTAAAATAACCCGTCAACATAATTCTGCAGGTCAGTACGGTAACGGTGATGCCAAGCTTGCAAATATTTTATTGTTAATTCAGAACATTGAAAGAAAAAACCAACAAACAAACCACATGTTTTTTTTTTGTTTTGATTCTCCATTTTCTGGGATCCTTAACTTTGAATTCTCGTTTCCGCGCAGTATTTTCCGCACCATGTGCACTGTGGATTTGGTTTACCATAGGTTTTACATGGCAATGTAAACCTGATGGAAAACTGCAGCGAATCCTCAGCGGCCAATCCGCACCGTGTGCACATAGCCTAATGGATCTTGTAAGCGCTGATTTACAACCATCCTAGTAAGCTTTGTGCCCCTGCCTGCAGCATTGGAGAGCGCACAGCTCTGGCCAGCAGCGCAGCAGTGCCGCTAGCCCAAACTGTTAACCTTTAGGATCGCACCTCCCCACCCCCTAGCAATCAGGAGGCAAGGTGGCACACTTAAAGGAATCATGAGACAACCCCTTTAATAGAAAGGTGGAGTGTGTCCATTCTGCTTATGGAGAGGGGGTCCTGAACAAACTGACCCCATTTTTTTTTTCAAAAATAATTTTCCCCTTCGAGACTGACTCTGACTGTTACTGGACCCATTCACCTAATTGGTGGGAATGTCTGCGTGTCCCCTTCTGCATGATCTCCCGTGACCCAGGGCTGATTGGAAGTGTTAGATGCAGACATCGGCGACTTTTTTTTTTTTCTTTTCCCGGACGAATCATTATCTTGACGAGTTTCCATGGTAACTGACTGCCATCCGCAGCTGATAATGTGTAATTCTGGTTACTAATGTTTAATAAAGTTCTCAGGAAATTGGGACTAAATCCATCCCGGACACCAAGCCGTGACAATAGGGGGTGCGGATTCACCCGGACACCGCAGTATGGACGGGTCCTCGGCACAATATGAGGAGTCCATTACCAGACATCACCATTTATTACCATTGTGGCTGCAAGTTAGACTTTTGGCCGGACTTTTTTTTTGGGAATCCAGTAGCCATTTTTGGTAGGTAGGCAGCATTGGTTTATAGTAATTTATGAAAGTTCAGGAGCAGGGCTCTCCAGAGAAACAAAAAGGGCCACAGCCGGGGCCCCAGCGCTCAGGCACCCCCTCCAACGTCCTCAGGTAGTGATGACATGTACTTCAGAGGGCGGGAAAACCTTATATTGTTTATCCTCCTGATGGTCAGTGGGTGTTGGACCGCTGGGATCCAGAACAGATCAGCAGGACGGTGCGCTGTGACACCTGTGAGCGTGGAGCTGCTGTGTACACGCCTGACCGCCCGCTCCAGTACCTCCCTATGGGGCTGCTGAGCGCTGTGCTCGCCTTTTTCCAGCCTCCCCTTAGGCTTCTTTCACACTTCAGTTTTTTGGCGTCAGTCACTTCCGACATAATGACGGATCCGTCACAATAGTTGAAAAAACGGATGTAACGGATCCGTGTTTTTGACGGATCCGTTACTCGGGGGTTGTATATACTTTTTGGAGCATGCGCAATTGAAAAAAATTGAAAAAACGGATTGGGGCGACGGATCCGCCAAAATGACGGTCGCGACGGATCCGTCGCCCATAGGTGGCCATTCTATGAAATGACGGACGCGACGGATCCGTCGCGATCCGCCATTTCAACGCAGACAAAAAACGTTGCAATGACCGTCAATGTCTAGATGACGTCCGCCAAATTTTGACGGATCCGTCGCATGACGGATGGAACGGACGACCATCCGTCACAATCCGTCGCTAATGCAAGTCTATGGGGGAAAAAACGGATCCGTCGAAAAAAAAAACGATCCGTTTTTTGAGGAAAATGGCGGATTTAGACTGACGCCAAACAACTGAAGTGTGAAAGAGGCCTTAGAGAAGGAATATTGGTCAAACAACCAAACGACGTCTTTTAGCCCCCGGCTTATATACCATAGTGATGGCTTCCGCCTGAAGAATGGTCGGGTGGCTTCTCTTACTGCAAAGCCTGAAGCTGTAGAGGCCATGGGCACACGCTGAGTATTTGGTGAGTTTACCTCAGTATCTGGAAATAGGAAAAAAAACGTGGATTTTCCGCGTTGCTGATGAGTAAGTAACGAGATCCAGGATACAAGAACTGTATTAAATGCATTTTTTTTTATTACCAACGCGGTTCAATCCTTCCTGAGGACCAAGTTTGTGTACTTTGAAACGTGTGTGCACATACCCCTAAAATACTTTTTTTTTTTTTCTGCCTTCTATGGCAAAATTTGTAGCTTTTTTTTTTTTTTTTTTTTACACAGAAAGGCCTCCAGAGTATGTTCTTTTTCTGTGACTTCTGAAGATGGTCCACTACAAAAATCCACATTAGAGAGTATGAAGAGTATGGAAAGCTGGTTTTCATGTGGATTTTCAAATGGATCCACTTAGGTAAAATTTTCACAATGAGTTTTTGGTTAATTTTTTTCACTTTTTTTTTTTTTTTAATCTCTGCAGTTTTTTTTGTCTCTCGTTGATGTCATGTTTTAAATAAAGTTGCCTTTTTTTTTTATACTTCCTAGTATTTGGTGTTGACAAAATTTCATTGATACTGATATGTGGATCACAAGCGTTTTTTTTACCAGCGGATTTTCCGCATCTAATGCATGTTTATGGCACGGTTGCCAAATTGACTTACTTTTTCTGGACAGTATCCAAAAATGACGGACAGACAATATTTTGTTACGGTCACATTGGAAAACCATAATAAATCATTCTGATTATAAGTGATCCGTGTGTACAGCCCATAATTCTGATAGGAGACATCCGCTGCATTCACTGTAAAATTACGATAATTATAGTGAGAATAATCTGTAGAAGTTTCTTCAGCTTCATACAAATCATGTTAAATGCGTTAAATTTTTCTCACGGCGTAACGAAATCAGATGCATTTTCCTGCTTAATTTTCCTTGCAGATTTTATGTTTTTCGAATCCACAGGGTGTCCATTATTTTCAGATGTTTTTGGAGGGTTTTTCACCCATGCCGCACATATCGCACACAACGTTGTTCCTGCCAACTCTCTGATTTTTGTTTCAGAAAATTAATTTTCAAATACGCAACGTGTGCTCGTACCCACGATAGGCGAATAGGCGCTCACAACATCTTTTTATGGTGGATTCCAATAAAATAAAAAAATACCGTAAAACTGCCTAAAAACTGAACATGATGCACAGCAACAATTTTTTTTTTTTTTTTTTTAAAAAAAAGCCTCTTTGGGTCCGTATAAATAATAGAAAAGATGCCACCACTGGAGCTGCCACAAAAATGGAAAAACCGACAGCGAAGCGTTTATGCCACAAATGTTTTATCGATGCTAGAGAATTGGAACATCATCTATCTGTATAATGAGGCCTCATCTCACGCCCCAGGAAGTAGAGATGGTTACATATGTGCTGCTTTCATAGATGCGCATGGTATCCTGCTCGCAAACATCTAGAGAATGGGCCCCAATCTCTTGCTTCATGATATGGAGAGTTGGCTGTGCATGTGCTGTTTTCACGGTTGCGCACCTGTCGCTCTTACGTTTGCGCACTATTGAGGCTGAGACCCTTTCTCATACAGCAGGAAATGGAGAGATGTTTGACCCCGTACTGCTTTTGGTTGCCCACGTGCTTCTCTCGTTGGTTGCCCACATGCTTCTCTCGTTGGTCGCCCGCGTGCTACTCTCGTTGGTCACGCGCCTCTTTCTCTCGTTGGTTGCCCGCGTGCTTCTCTCGTTGGTTGCCTGCGTGCTTCTCTCGTTGGTTGCCTGCGCGCTTCTCTGGTTGGTTGCCCGCGCGCTTCTCTGGTTGGTTGCCCGCGCGCTTCTCTGGTTGGTTGCCCGCGCGCTTCTCTGGTTGATTGCCCGCGCGCTTCTCTGGTTGGTTGCCCGCGTGCTTCTCTGGTTGGATGCCCGCGTGCTTCTCTGGTTGGTTGCCCGCGTGCTTCTCTGGTTGGTTGCCCGCGTGCTTCTCTGGTTGGTTGCCCGCGTGCTTCTCTGGTTGGTTGCCCGCGTGCTTCTCTGGTTGAATGCCCGCGTGCTTCTCTGGTTGGATGCCCGCGTGCTTCTCTGGTTGGATGCCCGCGTGCTTCTCTGGTTGGATGCCCGCGTGCTTCTCTGGTTGGTTGCCCGCGTGCTTCTCTGGTTGGTTGCCCGCGTGCTTCTCTGGTTGGTTGCCCGCGTGCTTCTCTGGTTGGTTGCCCGCGTGCTTCTCTGGTTGGTTGCCCGCGTGCTTCTCTGGTTGGTTGCCCGCGTGCTTCTCTGGTTGGTTGCCCGCGTGCTTCTCTGGTTGGTTGCCCGCGTGCTTCTCTGGTTGGTTGCCCGCGTGCTTCTCTGGTTGGTTGCCCGCGTGCTTCTCTGGTTGGTTGCCTGCGTGCTTCTCTCGTTGGTTGCCCGCGCGCTTCTCTCGGTTGCCCGCGCCCTTCTCTCATGGTACCAATTTACTTATCATGCATGAAAGTAACTGAAAAATGACACATATGCAATTGTCTTTTCATTCTCGGAGGGGCAACAGGGCTCCATTTTCAAGATTGATGTGTGATCTACACCTATTGGACATTTTTCATATGCCATAGGCTTTCCATAAATGTCCACCACTGTAGGAATACTTATGCACATGGTTGTCTCTAACTCCTGCATTGCTGGTTGCAGTTATCGGATCAGTACCACAACTCCTTTCAATCCCTTACATTTCATCATTTGATATTAGCAGGAGATTAGAATGGATCCGTTTTCCGGTCTGCTACCTTTACAATTATGAATGGACGATGGGTATTGTGTTGGGGTCGTCGAGGCTGGTTGTGATGTGAAGTTCCCCGGAAAAAAGCAGTTTATCAACCTTAGTCAGACACTGGAGATTTTCCTTTTGTGATTCACGGATTCTTTCCTGTGATCGTCATTAGAATCATCTTGATTACCCGCAGATAACGAGCCGCCCCGTATTCATAGGTAGATGAACACTGCACATCACCATATCTCTAAGTGTTAATGGGTTCAGCTGGCTACTTGTAGGAAATGTGAACCATCCCACCATGTTAAGGATGCGAGGAGCATATAAGTACCTATTCACAAGCATGAATGCCTAATTAATCCTTCTCTCCAAGTGTCGGAGTAGAGGGGTATCTCACAATGACTGGATGGGGGCTGCAACCTCCAGCTGTAGCGTTGCATTCGTTCCCGAAGGATTGATCTTATAGAACAGATTTGCAGTAATGTGCACCTATCTTAATTTTGCATCAGTAGTAATTGTATAAGATTACTAGAAAAAAATGGCAAATGTGGAAAAACTGGTATACAAAAGATTACAAAGATGTGATTGGAGAATTTGGTTAAATTCCCAAATGCTACGATTGCTAAAATCTCTAGAGGACCTTCCAGCGTACCCATCTAACCTGTCTTAGAAAATCATCACATTCACCTTAAGAAAACTGTCCTAGAGGAGCTCTGTGCTGTACCTCTGTTATTGCTGCGGGTAATGTAGGAATAAATTGACAACTGGGTTTTACCACTCTACTTGATAATAGTGTGTGTCTATACACGGTCTGATGGTGATCGGATATTGTCAGGGGGTCCCCAATCTTCTTACCTTGAAATCTTCATTAGGCTGTGAGAGATTACGTGTTGTGCCCATGTGAAGAAATCTTGAGCGTATGTTCCCCTTGACCGAATGCTCCTTTGTACAGTAGTAATGGCCAGAATCACTTCTGATTAAGTAGTAATTCCCTATTTCCCCCCGTATAAAGAAGAAATGTCTGAGCCCCCCCTTATAAAGTTATAATAGCCAAAGTCATCCCTGAGTAGTAGTTTTAATTCTCCGAGTGCCACCTTGTAAAGTTGTAATGCCCCGAGTGCCCCTCTTAAGGTAATAATACAGCAAATGTCCCCTTATAAAGTACTAATGCCCAGAGTTCCTTTTTATAAAATAGTAATAACGCAAAGGTCCCCTTTTCAAGTAGTAATGCTCCCAGTGCCTCCTTCTAAAGTAGTAATGGCCCTAAAGTGCCCCTTTAAGAAGAAATAATGCACGTCCCCTGTGGAAACCGGTATATCTGATAGTGGCACTTGCCTGAGCAGACAGCAGTTAGCCGCACTGCGGGGGCCCCCGAGAGCCCCATCTGGCTGAGATAGATGGACACATCATTAGCAAAAAGTGATCACACCGTGGTGTTAGTTTATTTTTAGGAATAACTGGAACAACACATCTACACACGTGGTCAAAATTGTCGGTACCCCTCGTTTAATGACACAAAACCCACAATGGTCACAGAAACAACCTGACGAAAGTAATAATAAATAACAGATCTATGAAAATGAACAAATTAAAGTCAGACATTGCTTTTCAACCATGCTTCCACAGAATTAAAAAAATAAGTCATGAAATAGGCCTGGACAGAAATGATGGTAGCCTTAACTTAATATTTTGTTGCACAACCTTTTGAGGCAATCACTGCAATCAAACGATTCCTGTAACTGTCAATGAGACTTCTGCACCTCTCGACAGGTATTTTGGCCCACTTCTCAAGAGCAAACTGCTCTAGTTGTCTCTTGTTTGAAGGTTGCTTTTTCCAGACGGCATGTTTCAGCTCTTTCCAAAGATGCTCAATAGGATTTAGGTTAGGGCCCATAGAAGGCCACTTCAGAATAGTTCAATGTTTTTAGCAGTGTTTTGGGTCATTATCCTGTAGCAAGACCCATGACCTGCGACTGAGACCAAGCTTTCTGACACTGGGCAGCACATTTCTCTCTTGAATCCCTTGATAGTCTTGAGATTTAATTGTACCATGCACAGATTCTAGACACCCTGTGCCAGATACAGCAAAGCAGCCCCAGAACATAACAAAGCCTCCTCCATGTTTCACAGTAGGGACAGTGTTCTTTTCTTGATACGTTTTTCAGTCTGTGAACATAGTTAATGTGCCTTGCCAAAGTTCAATTTTTGTCTCATCTGTCCATAGGACATTCTCCCAGAAGCTTTGTTGCTTGACAATGTGTAGTTTGGCAAATTCCAATCTGGCTTTTTTTATGATTTTTTTTTTTTTCAATAATGTTGCCCTCCTTGTTCATCTCCCATGAAGTCCACTTTGGCTCATACAATAACGGATGGTGCGATCTGACACTGATGTTCCTTGAACTTGAAGTTCACCTTTAATCTGTTTAGACATTTTTCTGGGCTCTTTTGTTACCATTCGTATTATCCGTCTCTTTGATTTGTCATCAATTTTCCTCCTGCGGCCACGTCCAGGGAGATTGGCTACAGTCCCATGGATCTTACATTTCTGAATAATATGTGCAACTGTAGTCACAGGAACATCAAACTGCTTGGAGATGGTCTTATAACTTTTACCTTTAACATGTTTGTCTATAGTCTTCTTTCTAATCACCTGAAACAACTCTTTCCTTCACTTCCTCTGGTCCATGTTGAGTGTGATACACACCATGTCACCAAACAGCACAGTGAGTATCTGTAGCCCTACAGGCCACTCACTGATTCCGAGATTGTAGACACCTGTGATGCTAGTTAGTGGACACACCATGATTTAACATGTCCCTTTTGTCACATTATTTTCAGGGGTACCATCATTTCTGTCCAGGTCTACAGTGGGGCAAAAAAGTATTTAGTCAGTCAGCAATAGTGCAAGTTCCACCACTTAAAAAGATGAGAGGCGTCTGTAATTTACATCATAGGTAGACCTCAACTATGGGAGACAAACTGAGAAAATAAAAATCCAGAAAATCACATTGTCTGTTTTTTTATCATTTTATTTGCATATTATGGTGGAAAATAAGTACCGTATATACTCGAGTATAAGCCGACCCGAGTATAAGCCGACCCCCCTAATTTTGCCACAAAAAACTGGGAAAACTTATTGACTCGAGTATAAGCCTAGGGTGGAAAATGCAGCAGGTACCGGTGAATTTCAAAATTAAAAATAGACACTCCATACCATTCATTATGGCCCCATAGATGCTCCACATAAAGCTGTGCCACATATAATGCTCTGCACCGTTCATTATGGCCCCATAGATGCTCCACATAAAGCTGTGCCACATATAATGCTCTGCACCGTTCATTATGGCCCCATAGATACTCCACATAAAGCTGTGCCATATATACAATGCTCTGCACCGTTGCCCCATAGCTGTGCCATATATATAATGCTCTGCACCATTGCCCCATAGCTGTGCCATATAGTGCTCTGCACCGTTGCCCCATAGCTGTGCCATACAGTGCTCTGCACCGTTGCCCCATAGCTGTGCCATATATACAATGCTCTGCACCGTTGCCCCATAGCTGTGCCATATATACAATGCTCTGCACCGTTGCCCCATAGCTGTGCCATATATATAATGCTCTGCACCATTGCCCCATAGCTGTGCCATATAGTGCTGTGCACCGTTGCCCCATAGCTGTGCAATACAGTGCTCTGCACCATTGCCCCATAGCTGTGCCATATATACAATGCTCTGCACCGTTGCCCCATAGCTGTGCCATATATACAATGCTCTGCACCGTTGCCCCATAGCTGTGCCATATATATAGTGCTCTGCACCGTTGCCCCATAGCTGTGCCATATAGTGCTCTGCACCATTGCCCCATAGCTGTGCCATATAGTGCTCTGCACCGTCCATTATTGCCCCATAGCTGCTGCTGCAATAAAAAAAAAAAAAAAAACATACTCACCTGTCTTGCTTGCAGCTCCTCGGCGCCATCTTCCCGGCGTCTCTCTGCACTGACTGATCAGGCAGAGGGCAGCGCGCACACTATATGCGTCATCGCGCCCTCTGCCTGAACAGTCAGAGCGGAGAGACGCCGGGAAGATGGCGCGACGCCCGGCGTGTGGAACGAGGACAGGTGAATATGCGATACTTACCTGCTCCCGGCGTCCCGCTCCTTCCCCCTGCCTGTCTTCGGTGCCGCAGCCTCTTCCTCTGTCAGCGGTCACCGGCACCGCTGATTAGAGAAATGAATTATGCGGCTCCGCCCCTATGGGAGGTGGAGCAGCCTATTCATTTCTCTAATGAGCGGTCCCACGTGACCGCTCAGGGGAAGAGGCTGCGGCACCGAAGACAGTGTGACAGGCAGGGGGAGCGACAGGAACGCCGGGACTAGGTGAGTATATGACAGTCCTCACCCGCCGACCCCACCACCGATCATGACTCGAGTATAAGCCGAGAGGGGCACTTTCAGCCCAAAAATTTGGGCTGAAAATCTCGGCTTATACTCGAGTATATACGGTATTTGGTCAGAAACAAACAATCAAGATTTCTGGCTCTCACAGACCTGTAACTTCTTCTTTAAGAGTCTCCTCTTTCCTCCACTCATTACCTGTAGTAATGGCACCTGTTTAAACTTGTTATCAGTATAAAAAGACACCTGTGCACACCCTCAAACAGTCTGACTCCAAACTCCACTATGGTGAAGACCAAAGAGCTGTCAAAGGACACCAGAAACAAAATTGTAGCCCTGCACCAGGCTGGGAAGACTGAATCTGCAATAGCCAACCAGCTTGGAGTGAAGAAATCAACAGTGGGAGCAATAATTAGAAAATGGAAGACATTCAAGACCACTGATAATCTCCCTCGATCTGGGGCTCCACGCAAAATCCCACCCCGTGGGGTCAGAATGATCACAAGAACGGTGAGCAAAAATCCCAGAACCACGCGAGGAGACCTAGTGAATGAACTGCAGAGAGCTGGGACCAATGTAACAAGGCCTACCATAAGTAACACACTACGCCACCATGGACTCAGATCCTGCAGTGCCAGACGTGTCCCACTGCTTAAGCCAGTACATGTCCGGGCCCGTCTGAAGTTTGCTAGAGAGCATTTGGATGATCCAGAGGAGTTTTGGGAGAATGTCCTATGGTCTGATGAAACCAAACTGGAACTGTTTGGTAGAAACACAACTTGTCGTGTTTGGAGGAAAAAGAATACTGAGTTGCATCCATCCAACACCATACCTACTGTAAAGCATGGTGGTGGAAACATCATGCTTTGGGGCTGTTTCTCTGCAAAGGGGCCAGGACGACTGATCTGGGTACATGAAAGAATGAATGGGGCCATGTATCGTGAGATTTTGAGTGCAAACCTCCTTCCATCAGCAAGGGCATTGAAGATGAAACGTGGCTGGGTCTTTCAACATGACAATGATTTAAAGCACACCGCCAGGGCAACGAAGGAGTGGCTTCGTAAGAAGCATTTCAAGGTCCTGGAGTGGCCTAGCCAGTCTCCAGATCTCAACCCTATAGAAAACCTTTGGAGGGAGTTGAAAGTCCGTGTTGCCAAGTGAAAAGCCAAAAACATCACTGCTCTAGAGGAGATCTGCATGGAGGAATGGGCCAACATACCAACAACAGTGTGTGGCAACCTTGTGAAGACTTACAGAAAACGTTTGACCTCTGTCATTGCCAACAAAGGATATATTACAAAGTATTGAGATGAAATTTTGTTTCTGACCAAATACTTATTTTCCACCATAATATGCAAATAAAATGATAAAAAAACAGACAATGTGATTTTCTGGATTTTTTTTCCCTCAGTTTGTCTCCCATAGTTGAGGTCTACCTATGATGTAAATTACAGACGCCTCTCATCTTTTTAAGTGGTGGAACTTGCACTATTGCTGACTGACTATATACTTTTTTGCCCCACTGTATTTCATGAGTTTTATTTTTTTTTATTCTGTGGAAGCATGGTTGAAAAGCAACGTCTGACTTTCATTTGTTCATTTTCATAGATCTTTTATTTATTATTACTTTTGCCAGATTCAAGTTATTTCTGTGACCATTGTGGGTTTTTCTGTCATTAAACAAGGGGTAGCAACAATTTTGATCTCGTGTGTATAACTGTTACATGTAGGAGGAACACAAGCGCTGGTGGAGAACATCAGGCTGAATTACGACCTCATATGTACTTGTATCGCGCTCCATGGTTCTCCTGACCCAAGTTCAGCAGCCTTTGGGCATAGACAGGGCAGTTGAGTTCAGATTCGAAGACCATCAGCTGGGTTGGAAATCTTGGTCCATTCGCAGACCATAAAACTTGAATGTGTGAAGCCAACCGTAATGTTTCCTCTCAATAATCGGGGAGAATTTTCTTGTTTCCCATATTTCCAATCCGATATTTGCAATGTGCAGTCCAATGTCTTGCGTCCAGTCTATATATGTGATGTTTGCGCTGGGTACACATGTGCAGTGAAGAACCCCACCATATGTACCATCAGGCTGGTTTAGTCTGATCCACCAGACCTCCACAGATTCTTAAGTTGATGGTGCTCAGCTGCACTTCCCAGTACCCCAGTGATCAAATGCATCTAAATTGAATAAAATATCCCAAATCACCATAAAAAACGTCCCTAACGTAGTAAGTAATGATAGTACGGAGATAGCTCTTAGGATCTGGGTTTCTCTTCAGCTGACAATGTAGTTCTTCTCTTTGGCGGTCATTTTAATACCTGTTTACACAGTCAGACAAAGGAAACAATGCGCACTGAGCCCTCGGTAAAAGATCGCTCAGCGCCCATAGGCTGCCATGTTTCTCGGCAGCGCGAGTCCTGCTTACACAGGACGACGCACCACCGAGAACGTTTCTTCTATGCTGCGTAAAAGATCATTTCACCCGATGAATGAACGTTTTGCTCGTTTAGCAGCCCGTGTCCTCAGCAGGATAATCGTGAAACCGGCGTTTAACACTCGTTCACAATTATTTTGCAGCGTATATGACCTTGACTTCAGAGATAAGAATCTGTGTCTCTTTATCTAGCCACACATTATAGTAGTTCAGAGCCCTGTTTACTTGCTGACAGTGTCCCTTTGACCCTTTTTGAGATTCGGCTTTTTTTTTATTTTTGCAGAAAAAATCCAAATGGGGTAATATTTTAGAAAACAAAGCAAAAAAAAAAGCCCAATTCTGCTAATGTTCTCGAGGTCAGTACGATTACAGCGAAACAATCTTTTATACGGTTCGTATATGTAGCTGAAAAGGTCAACTCTCGTCCTCACTGTTTTGCGACTGGCTGCAGCAGGAGCCTCCCCCCACTGCCCTGGCTAGAGTACAATACAGAGATTAAAGTCAACCATAGACTGGCAAACTGTTAAGAAAAATAAATAAGTTCACAGGCTTTAATGAATTTTCAATGGGGAGAGAGGAGAGACTCCTCTGCTAGAAACTTATCTACCCTAAAGCCAAAGCAATGGCCATTGAAATTCCAAGAGACTGGTCCTACACCCCCCTAAAGCGTTGGAAAGCCCCCATTTACATCAGATGGTTGGCCTGTCCTGCCAATCGGCTAGTTCAATGACTTTCATCCAACATCTTTGGGCTCCTATCACCCTGAACCTCAGCAGTTCACAAGCTGTAAATTGGAGAGTGTTAACCCCTATGATGTTTGCTTGACTGTTACTAGACCGTTTATTTTGGGGAAAAGTCCTGTTGACCGAAAAACCAGATTGTACAAATATCTCTCATTTAATTTTATCACTTCTTTCTTGATATAGAGTCCTTTCTATTCACTTGTCCTCTAATAATGATGAGATGACTCTGATGATTCTGTCTCAGTCTACTCGGTAAAGCTGGAAAAAAAAAATAAATGGGAAAACTAGGCAAAATTGGAAATGTCAGACTCTCTGGGAGATCTGGTAACTAGTGTTTAGAATTAAAATATTTTATGTTCTGTATGAAAAGCCACAAACATAGTAGTTATAATATAAGTTGGAGTTAACTTCTTCTGTAAGATTTGTCCAGTTGACCTTATTATGGTTTATTATTAGGTACATTTCTGGACCCTGGGAAGATAAAAGGTTAATGAGATGAATTGCTAAAATGATTCTGCCTTCCAATTTGTATTCCTGACTTGAGTGTATGTGAATCTGTCGCTCACCCTGGTACATAATATAATCCAGCGCCTCGTCTCCTGCTGCCGCGGAGGATTGAACGGTTGGAAAATCCATTAGAAAGATAATTTACTAAGTTTCCAGGCAAGATTAAAAAAAAAAAAAAAAAAAAAATACTATATAAAAATAAATGGATTAAAAAAAATATGTCTCTTCTTATGTTCCAGTTGTGGCGGAAGTGAAGCTCCGGGAGGATCAGTACACGCTGGACCACGTGCGCGCCTACGGCATGTATAATTACCTGCACTGTGACCCGTGGTGCCCTGATAGCGTCTTCTATGTGGATCAGCTTGGCAGAGTCATGACCATCCATGTGACACTGGTAGGGATGATACAACCTTTACATCGTTTGTGTTAGTAGTGTAAGGTCCGACTTCAAATCGTTTCCTCCCCTGGATTATATGTTATCACCGTTAAATTAATGAGCACCCCCCAGAGTAAGATTACTGTAATCTAAATGTATCAGTGAGACATCACTGGAATCAGGGTCTCTGCCCCTACATCACGCTGCTGTCAGATTACATAGCAAAAACCTGCTGACGGATTCCCTTTTACCCCCTTACCAATGTATGACGTTATGTCATATGCCGGCTCCCTGACTTTGATGCAGGCTCTTTCCCGGCACATGATCCCAAACACATTTTTCGAGCACGCCGAAGACACTTGGTTATCACACGAGCATGGCGGGTAACACCTTATCCCAGCACATTCACTCGTCATTATTTATAAACGTAAAAAACCCCAACAGGATATGGTTTTGGTTAGTTGTTTCGGGTAATGCAATAAGCCCTATCATAATATGTTATAGTAGTAGTAACTAGTCAGCAGACTTAATACTGCTCAATATTAAATCATAAAATATTAATTTAAAAGAATAGTACTATTGAGTAGAAATAATTTCAGCTTATTTATTCAACCCTCCACAAACAATCACGGTATCTAATCTGGCCTCTTGTGAAAATTAATTGCCCATCCCTGCCAGACAATATAGTTCTTATAGTTTTCTAATCATATTAACCCCTTTCTGCCATATGACGTACTATCCCGTCGAGGTGACCTGGGACTTCATTCCCAGGGACGGGATAGTACGTCATAGGCGAGCGGCCGCGCTCACGGGGGGAGCAGTGCGGCCGATCGCCACCTGGTGTCAGCTGATTATTACAGCTGACATCCGGCACTATGTGCCAGGAGCGGTCACGGACCACTCCTGGCGCATTAACCCCAGGAGCACTGCAATAAAGCCTTGCGTGCTTCCCTGAGACCCTTGGAACAACGCAATGTGATCGTGTTGCTCCGAGCGTCTCCTCCCTGCAGGCCCCGGATCCAAAATGTCCGCTGGGCTCCTTCCGGGTCCTGCAGGGAGGTGGCTTGCAAGCGCCTGCTCTGCCTGTCAGATCACTTATCTAACACAGTGCTCTGCAAATTGTCAGATCAGCGATCTGACATTATATAGTCAGGTCCCCCCTGGGACAAAGTAAAAAGTTAAAAAAAAAAAAAAAAGTTAAAAAAATATTACTAAATAAACAAAAAAAGATATTTTTCCAATAAATACATTTCTTTATCTAAATAAAAAAAAACAATAAAAGTACACATATTTAGTATCACCGCGTCCGTAACGACCCGACCTATAAAACTGTCCCACTAGTTAACCCCTTCAGTGAATTCCGCAAAAAACAACGCTTTATCTTAACGCCGATCAAAAAGACATCATTTCGTCCCACAAAAACGAGCCGCCATACATAATAAAGCGATGCAAAAATAATTATTTTTTTATATAAAATAGTTTTTATTGTATAAAAGCGCCAAAACATGAAAAAATTATGAGGTATCGTACTGACCCGAAAAATAAAACTGCTTTATCAATTTTACCAAACGTGGAACGGTATAACCCCCCCCCCCCAAAAAAAAAAAAAAAAAAAGGTCATGAATAGCTGGCTTTTGGTCATTCTGCCTCACAAAAATCAGTATAAAAAGTGATCAAAAATGTCACATGCCCGAAACAAGACCTCTCATGACTCTGTGGACCACAATATGGAAAATTTATAGCTCTCAAAATGTGGAGATGCAAAAATCATTTTTTGCAATAAAAAGTGTCTTTTAGTGTGTGACAGCTGCCAAGCATAAAAACCACTAAAAAACCCGCTATACCGTATTTTTCGGACTACAAGACGCACTTTTCCTCCCCCAAAAAAGGGGGGAAAATGGGGGGTGCGTCTAATAGTCGCAATGCAGGCTTACCGTGGCAGCAGAGGTACGGTGGCAGAGGTACGGTGGCAGAGGTGTGGTGGCAGAGGTGCGGCGGCAGACGTGCGGGGATGAGGAGGCGCAGTCATCGGGGTCCCTTTCCCCGGTGAGGTGATGCAGCAGCCCGGTAAGCAGCAGAGCCGGGTGAATCCTGTTAGCGGTGGTGGCGGCCATCTTCCGGAGGCCGCGCATGCGCAGATGGAGCGCTCTGCTTCCCGGGGTTTCAGGAAAATGGCCGCGGGATGCCGCACGTGCGCAGATGGGGATCGCGGCGGCCATTTTCCTGAAGTTCGTGGCTTCAGGAAAATGGCCGCCGCGATCTCCATCTGCGCACGCGCGGCATCCCGCGGCCATTTTCCTGAAGCCCCGGGAAGCAGAGCGCTTCATCTGCGCACCCGCGGCCTCGGGAAGATGGCCGCCACCACCGCTGACAACAGTATTCACCCGGCTCTGCTGCTTACCGGGCTGCTGCATCACCTCACCGGGGAAAGGGACCCCTCTGACGCCATACCTCTCACTGCGCCTCCTCATCCCAGCACCTCCTCATCCCAGGACCTCCTCATCCCAGCACCTCCTCATCCCAGCACCTCCTCATCCCAGCACCTCCTCATCCCAGCACCTCCTCATCCCAGCACCTCCTCATCCCAGCACCTCCTCCTCCCAGCACCTCTGCCGGTAACCACTGCTGCAACCCTCCCATGGACACCAGGCCGTGGCATTGCCCACCTAAGCAGGAAGGGACCCTGCTCAGGTGCACGCCGTACCGCATCACCCCACCTCTGCCGACACCATGCCTCCTGTGACCCTGCTCTGCCACCGCCAGCCCTCAGGTAAGATACTGTAAATTCGGACAATAAGACGGACCCCATCTTATAAAAAATCTCTTTTTCTGCAATTTTCACCCTAAATTTGGGGTGCGCCTTATGGTCCGGTGCGTCTTATAGTCCGAAAAATACGGTAAATAGTAAATCAAACCCCCCTTCATCACCCCTTAGTTAGGGAAAAACAAAAAAAAATGTATTTCCATTTTCCCGTTAGGATTAGGGTTGGGGCTAAAGTTAGGGTTTGGATTACATTTGCGATGGGGATTAGGGTTAAGATTAGAGTTAGGGGTGTGTTGGGGTTAGGGGTGTGGTTGGGATTAGGGTTAGGGACATGTTTGGGTTAGGGGTGTGGTTATGGTTAGGGTTGGGATTAGGGTTAGAGGTGTGTCAGGGGTGTGGTTAGGGTTATGGTTGGGGTTAGGAGTGTGTTGGACTTGGGGGTGTGGTTAGGGTTGGGATTAGGGTTAGGGGTGTGGTTGGAATTAGGGTTAGGGGCATGTTTGGGTTAGGGGTGTGGTTAAGGTTAGGGTTAAGGTTGGGATTAGGGTTAGGGGTGTGTTGGGGGTTAGGGTTGGAGTTGGAATTCGAGGGTTTCCACTGTTTAGGCACATCAGGGGCTCTCCAAACGCGACATGGTGTCCGATCTCAATTCCAGCCAATTCTGCGTTAAAATTCTGCGTTAAAAAAGTAAAACAGTGCTCCTTCCCTTCTGAGCTCTGCCGTGCGCCCAAACGGGTTTACCCTAACATATGGGGTATCGGCGTACTCGGGACAAATTGGACAACAACTTTTGGGGTCCAATTTCTCCTGTTACCCTTGGGAAAATACAAAACTGGGGGCTAAAAAATATTTTTTGTGGAAAAGATTTTATTTTCACGGCTCTGTGTTATAAGCTGTAGTGAAACACTTGAGGGTTCAAAGTTCTCACTACACATCTAGATAAGTTCCTTGGGGGTCTAGTTTGCAAAATGGGGTCACTTGTGGGGGTTTCTACTGTTTAGGTACATCAGGGGCTCTGCAAATGCAACGTGACGCCCACAGACCAATCCATCTAAGTCTGCATTCCAAAATTTCACTACTTCCCTTCCGAGCTCTGCCATGCGCCCAAATGGTGGTTACCCCCCACATATGGGGTATCGGCGTACTCAGGACAAATTGGACCCCAAAAGTTGTTGTCCATGTTACCCTTGGGAAAATACAAAAGAGGGGGCTAAAAAATAATTTTTGTGAAAAAATGATTTTTTATTTTCATGGGTCTACATTATAAATTTCTGTGAAGCACTTGGTGGGTCAAAGCTCTCACAACACATCTAGATGAGTTCTTTAGGGGGTCTACTTTCCAAAATGGTGTCACTTGTGGGGGGTTTCTACTGTTTAGGCACATCAGGGGCTCTCCAAACGCAACATGGCGTCCCATCTCAATTCCTGTCAATTTTGTAGTGAAAAGTCAAACGGCGCTCCTTCCCTTCCGAGCTCTCCCATGCGCCGGGATTAAGGTTAGGGGTGTGTTGGGGTTAGTGTTGAAGTTAGAATTGAGGGGTTTCCACTGTTTGGGCACATCAGGGGTCTCCAAACGCAACATGGCACCACCATTGATTCCAGCCAATCTTGCGTTCAAAAAGTCAAATGGTGCTCCCTCCCTTCCAAGCCACGACGTGCGCCCAAACAGTGGTTCCCCCCACATATGGGGTATTGGTGTACTCAGGACAAATTGCACAACAACTTTTGGTGTCCAATTTATCCTGTTACCCTTGGGAAAATAAATCAAATTGGAGCTGAAGTAAATTTTTTGTGAAAAAAAAGTTAAATGTTCATTCTTTTTTTTAAAAAATTTCAATAATTCCTGTGAAACACCTGAAGGGTTAATAAACTTCTTGAATGTGATTTTGAGCACCTTGAGGGGTGCAGTTTTTAGAATGGTGTCATACTTTGGTATTTTCTTTCGTATAGATCCCTCAAAATGACTTCAAATGAGATGTGGTCTCTAAAAAAAAAATGGTGTTTAAAAATGAGAAATCGCTGGTCAACTTTTAACCCTTATAACTCCCTAACAAAAAAAAATTTTGGTTCCAAAATTGTGCTGATGTAAAGTAGACATGTGGGAAATGTTACTTATTAAGTATTTTGTGTGACATCTCTGTGATTTAAGGGCATAAAAATTCAAAGTTGCAGAATTGTGAAATTTCAAAAATTTTCTCCAAATTTCCATTTTTTTATTTTTTATTTTTTTCACAAATAAATGCAGGTAATATCAAATAAATTTTACCACTATCGTGAAGTACAATATATCCCGAGAAAACAAGGTCAGAATCACCCGGATCCGTTGAAGCGTTCCAGAGTTATAACCTCATAAATGGACAGTGGTCAGAATTGTAAAAATTGGCCCGGTCATTAACGTGCAAACCACCCTTGGGGGTAAAGGGGTTAATGGTGAACGCTATACAAACCTCCCCCCCCATGATTATATTTAATGCAAGTGAGCTTCCACAGCCATCTCTCTGTTCATAGTAGCTGCGGCACCAGGCAGGACATGGAGTCCCTTTAGAGATTTGTGTGGGATACACCATAAATGTCTATCCTTGGATGTTAAAGTTTATCCATCACCAGATGTCACAATACAAACTGCATTCATTCTTAAATAGTTCTTCGACTTGATGAGGCTGGTGTATTTATGAAAAAAAAAATGTCTGTGTCAGAATGGTTATACAATCTTTGTATCAACATGAGCATTTTATAAGTTTGGCTAGTGCTGGCCTCATAAAATGCTAATTGTGATATCGGCCACAAGTACTTTCAATAAGAAAAATGCAAACAATCTGATTGTTGGATTTTATCCACTTCTTGACGTAGGAAGCCGCCATTTCTTAACCCAATAAAGCCCAGCCTTCAGCTGAGCAGCATAAGGCCGGCATCACACTCGGCGTAAGACAATACGGTCCGTATTTTACGGCCGTAATACGGCCGAAATACGGTGAAATGTTCCCAAAATAGTGATCCGTAGTCAGGGTGTGTCAGCGTATTTTGCGCATGGCATCCTCCGTATGTAATCCGTATGGCATCCGTACTGCGAGATTTTCGCGCAGGCTTGCAAAACCGACATCTAATGGATTTCTGTGCTCAAATGTTCATTAAAACATATATACAGTGTATATATATATATATATATATATATATATATATATATATATATATATATATATATATATATATATATATATATATATATATATATATATATATATATATATGTCATTGAGACACATATATATATAGTCTGTATTTATATTTCATTCAGCGCGATATCTGTGAACAGCCGGTAATTCAATTGCCGGCTTTTCATTTCTCCTGCACAAACCCGACAGGATATGAGACGTGGTTTACATACAGTAAACCATCTCATATCCCCTTTTTTTTTTGCATATTCCACACTACTAATGTTAGTAGTGTGTATGTGCAAAATTTCAGCGCTGTAGCTGCTGAAATAAAGGGTTAAATGGCGGAAAATTTGGCGTGGGCTCCCGCGCAATTTTCTCCGCCAGAATGGTAAAGCCAGTGACCGAGGGCAGATATTAATAGCCAGGAGAGGGTCCATGGTTATTGGCCCCCCCGTGGCTACAAACATCTGCCCCCAGCCACCCCAGAAAAGGCACATCTGGAAGATGCGCCTATTCTGGCACTTGGCCACTCTCTTCCCACTCCCTGTAGCGGTGGGATATGGGGTAATGAAGGGTTAATGCCACCTTGCTATTGGAAGGTGACATTAAGCCAGATTAATAATGGAGAGGCGTCAATTATGACACCTATCCATTATTAATCCAATTGTATGAAAGGGTTAAAAAACACACACACACATGATTAAAAAGGATTTTAATGAAATAAACACAGCGGTTGTTGTAATAATTTATTGTTCTCGCAATCCATTTCCAGGCCCTCGCTTGGCAAAATAATAAACGCACAAGATACATACCTTCTGATGTCAGATCACGTCCCACGAAGTAATCCATCTGAAGGGGTTAACTAATATTACAGGCACGAGCTGCGATAAACCACTCGCTCGTGCCTGTAATCCCCGGGTGCTGAAAGGAAAGCAGTGATCTATACTTACATTGAGTCGCGGTGATGCGCCCCTGCTGGATGTTCTCATGAACTGCAGCCTGGGAACTTTTTCCCACGCTCCAGGTCATATGAGGACATCCACCAGGGGGCGCATCACCGCGACTGAAGGAAATGTAGGTCAATGACCTACATTTCATTCATTCGCCGGGGAATTACAGGTACGGAGCACAGCTGCATTTAGCAGGGCTCCTGCCTGTAATATTAGTTAACCCCTTCAGATGGATTACATCGTGTGACGTGATCTGACATCAGAAGGTATGTATATTGTGCGTTTATTATTTTGCCAAGCGAGGGTTTGCAAATGGATTGCAAGAACAATAAATTATTACAACAACCGCTGTGTTTATTTCATTAAAATCCTTTTTAATCATGTGTGTGTGTGTTTTTAACCCTTTCCTACAATTGGATTAATAATGGATAGGTGTCATAATTGACGCCTCTCCATTATTAATCTGGCTTAATGTCACCTTCCAATAGCAAGGTGGCATTAACCCTTCATTACCCCATATCCCACCGCTACAGGGAGTGGGAAGAGAGTGGCCAAGTGCCAGAATAGGCGCATCTTCCAGATGTGCCTTTTCTGGGGTGGCTGGGGGCAGATGTTTTTAGCCACGGGGGGGCCAATAACCATGGACCCTCTCCTGGCTATTAATATCTGCCCTCAGTCACTGGCTTTACCACTCTGGCGGAGAAAATTGCGCGGGAGCCCACGCCAATTTTTTCCGCCATTTAACCCTTTATTTTAGCAGCTACAGCGCTGAAATTTTGCACATACACACTATTAACATTAGTAGTGTGGAATATGCAAAAAGAAGGGGGATATGAGATGGTTTACTGTATGTAAACCATGTCTCATATCATGTCGGGTTTGTGAAGGAGAAGGAAAAAGCCGGCAATTGAATTACCGACTTTTCACTAACACCGCTGCGTATTTCTCGCAAGTCACACTGCAGGTCCGTGTGGAATCCGTATTTTTCTCGCCCCCATAGACTTTCATTGGCGTATTATTAGCGCAATACGCTGACAAACGCAGCATGCTGCGATTTTGTACGGCCGTAGAAAGCCGTATAATACTGAACCGTAATATACGGCTGATAGGAGCAGCCCCATTGAGAATAATTGTGCCGTATGTAATGCGAGTTTTACAGACGTAGTTTCTGCGCCCTTACGTCCGTAAAACTCGCCAGTGTGACGCCGGCCTAAGGATTGTGATAGTTGCTACATATGGCAATGCTGAAGAACAGCATATAGTACATCTTCCAGGAGGCTAAAAGAAATAAAAAAGTGTGTGTATGTGCATATGTGTATATATGTGTGTATGTATGTGTAATATATATATATATATATATATATATATATATATATATATATATATATATATATATATATATATATATATATATATATACATATACATATACATATATATATATATATATATATATATATATATATATATATATATATATATATATATATATATATATATATATATATATATATATATATATATATATATATATATATATATATATACATATATACAGTGGGGCAAAAAAGTATTTAGTCAGTCAGCAATAGTGCAAGTCCCACCACTTAAAAAGATGAGAGGCGTCTGTAATTTACATCATAGGTAGACCTCAACTATGGGAGACAAACTGAGAAAAAAAAATCCAGAAAATCACATTGTCTGTTTTTTTATCATTTTATTTGCATATTAGGGTGGAAAATAAGTATTTGGTCAGAAACAAACAATCAAGATTTCTGGCTCTCACAGACCTGTAACTTCTTCTTTAAGAGTCTCCTCTTTCCTCCCCTCATTACCTGTAGTAATGGCACCTGTTTAAACTTGTTATCAGTATAAAAAGACATCTGTGCACACCCTCAAACAGTCTGACTCCAAACTCCACTATGGTGAAGACCAAAGAGCTGTCAAAGGACACCAGAAACAAAATTGTAGCCCTGCACCAGGCTGGGAAGACTGAATCTGCAATAGCCAACCAGCTTGGAGTGAAGAAATCAACAGTGGGAGCAATAATTAGAAAATGGAAGACATACAAGACCACTGATAATCTCCCTCGATCTGGGGCTCCACGCAAAATCCCACCCCGTGGGGTCAGAATGATCACAAGAACGGTGAGCAAAAATCCCAGAACCACGCGGGGGGACCTAGTGAATGAACTGCAGAGAGCTGGGACCAATGTAACAAGGCCTACCATAAGTAACACACTACACCACCATGGACTCAGATCCTGCAGTGCCAGACGTGTCCCACTGCTTAAGCCAGTACATGTCCGGGCCCGTCTGAAGTTTGCTAGAGAGCATTTGGATGATCCAGAGGAGTTTTGGGAGAATGTCCTATGGTCTGATGAAACCAAACTGGAACTGTTTGGTAGAAACACAACTTGTCGTGTTTGGAGGAAAAAGAATACTGAGTTGCATCCATCAAACACCATACCTACTGTAAAGCATGGTGGTGGAAACATCATGCTTTGGGGCTGTTTCTCTGCAAAGGGGCCAGGACGACTGATCCGGGTACATGAAAGAATGAATGGGGCCATGTATCGTGAGATTTTGAGTGCAAACCTCCTTCCATCAGCAAGGGCATTGAAGATGAAACGTGGCTGGGTCTTTCAACATGAAAATGATCCAAAGCACACCGCCAGGGCAACGAAGGAGTGGCTTCGTAAAAAGCATTTCAAGGTCCTGGAGTGGCCTAGCCAGTCTCCAGATCTCAACCCTATAGAAAACCTTTGGAGGGAGTTGAAAGTCCGTGTTGCCAAGCGAAAAGCCAAAAACATCACTGCTCTAGAGGAGATCTGCATGGAGGAATGGGCCAACATACCAACAACAGTGTGTGGCAACCTTGTGAAGACTTACAGAAAACGTTTGACCTCTGTCATTGCCAACAAAGGATATTTTACAAAGTATTGAGATGAAATTTTGTTTCTGACCAAATACTTATTTTCCACCATAATATGCAAATAAAATGATAAAAAAACAGACAATGTGATTTTCTGGATTTTTTTTTCTCAGTTTGTCTCCCATAGTTGAGGTCTACCTATGATGTAAATTACAGACGCCTCTCATCTTTTTAAGTGGTGGAACTTGCACTATTGCTGAATGACTAAATACTTTTTTGCCCCACTGTATATATAAAAAATTTGTGTTTAACAAGTATAATAAACGAATAAAGTGAGATTTCAGAATTGCTATTTTTTTCGGTAACTTCATTGCTTACAAAAATGCAATAAAAAGAAAAGTTAAAAATACTGTATATACTCTATGGCCTCTTTCACACTTCCGTCTTTTAGAATCAGTCACAATCCGTCAAAGTGTTGAAAAGACTGATCCTGTGCAGATTGTAAAAAACTGTTCCACTGGATCCTGTTTTTTGACAGATGCAGCAGCTGCAGGAAAAATGGGTTAAATTAAAGGAATAGAAATCCTTCCAGGCATGCTCAGTGGAGAGAAAAAAAACAACAAAAAAACGGAATCTGTTGCTGGATTCCATCATTTGACAGACAGCAACGGATCCTGCGCCCATAGGCTTCCATTCTAGCCAACGACGGACGCCGTAGGATGTGGCACGTTTTTGTCGTTGCAGACAAAAAACATTACATTGAACGTGTTTTTTCCAGACGACGGTCCGCCAAAACATGACGGATGGCCATCTGTCGCGATCCGTCGCTAATACAAGTCTATGGGAAAATGCAGGATCCCGCGAGCACATTTGCAGGATCCGTTTTTTTCCCCAAAACGACGCATTGGAACGGATCTGAAAAGTGTGAAAGAGGACTAAAATGGGGCAAACTCCTTCTGGCCCTGCAAGGAATAAGCCCTCGAGCAGCTTCATGAACAAATTAATAAAAGAACAGTTGCAGGTCTCAGAAAATGGAGGCATAAACCAAATTTGTTTTATTTTATTTTTTTTTATATAACCATTAAAATGGAAAACACATTCTTCAAGATTGGTATCGCTGTAATCGCACTGATCTGAAAAACCACAAAGTGAACACCATAAAAAAAGCCCTAAAAACAATTCAGAAATTGCTTTTTATTCCACTTGATATTACCGCGTTTGGATTTTTCCCCCCCCCCCCATTTTTTCAGTAAATCATATGGTAAAATAAATGGCGTCCTTCAAAACTCCAACTATTGGTGAAATTACCGAGCCCTGATACAGCTACGCAGACTAAATAAAAAGGTTCTGACTCTTGAAAGAAGGACTGGAGCAAAGGGGGAAAAAAAAATTGCAAAAGCGAAGAATTTTTTTAAGCACCCCAGCCTCATCAGGTCTAAGAGATTTATTTCATTATTTCCACTAAGTTAAGTATTCTAATATCTACTGACAGATCTGCTATGGCGGGTTACGGAGTCTGTTTTTATGTTGCGCTGTCACTTTAAGGCATGCAGCAAAATAACATGTTTGTTTTTCTAATTATTGGAGGCCAAAACGTAACGTATCTAGGGGCAAAAAAAGGATGTGCTCGAGTGTAAGGCTTCTGAAGTGTCTTAAAAGCCAGCACTTGATGCGCTCTCGTCTCCGCTCGGCAGTTTTCTTGCCCATCTTGTGCTCCTTGGTTTTGCTGCCTCTCGGTATCGCACAGCGGAGTTGTAGCTTGTCCGTCTATCGTAACACAGGTTCTAATTTTGTCATAGAGATCAGACTCCCGGCAAATTTTTTTTTTTTTCCTGTAAATGTACTAGTAGATTGCAGAGCGTGTGCCGTAAGCTAGTCCCGGTGACTCTACTCTTGGTGGTCATTAGACGATAATCAGTCTTTTACCGTCTCTTCCACTGTTTGTCGCAGATCTTGCGTTACTTAAAAAAATGTTTTTGTTTTCCTTGTTTTTTTTTATCATTGCAAAGAGCTTCTAACACCCTATCAATAAAATATTGTTTGGTTTCTGTGTGCTATATTTCAGATATTAGAAAAACTAATTGTTGACCTTGCATCGAAAGCTCCTCAAAGTCACTTGGTGGAAAAATAGAATTTATTGTGCAAGATTTTTTTTCTTTGTAGTTAATTCAACCTTAAATTCTCTCAACGGGTGAGACATTTCAAGTGGATCCATCTTCGAGATGTTCTTTTCCATCTAAATGCACCTTTGGTGTTTTTTGTTTTTTTGTCATGCCGAGCAACTTGGCCAATTGGACAGAGGGGCTCCATAATTTGTAAGGTGTCTGATGTAGAGACAGTGCTCTTCTTTAGAAGTATCTGTCCTGGCAATAGATTTCTTTAAGGAGGTTACTTCCAAGACTCTCCCTGTTCCAGCCTTCTCCTTGGAACTTGACTGTTCTGGTAGACCCAGTTCTTCCCGTACCGTGCCAAGAGGTTGACTCAGGAAAGTTTTAAGGCTTTGGCCACGTGTGCAGAAATGCAGCTATAGAACCGGCCAGGAGTCAATACCATCATTGGAACAACATGTATCAGAGGACACATCCACAAGGTGGGACAGGCTTGTGATGAAGGTGTGAAGCCAAGGTCAAAGTCAGGATCAGAAACCAAATAAAAATAAACAGGAATAATAGCCAAATCAAAGGGTGTAACCTTAATTGAGATACCATGTGAATAGTTGGAGTCCCTTTTTTATAGATTACCAGGATTGACGCCATTCAAAAATAAAGGTTGACCTTTCAACCTGACGCAACTTGCCATACAGAGGAGGAAAACAGCAACAATTCATCGCCGAAGTGAAGACCAAGGTGTAGCAGGTGCTGGTGGAGATCAGCTGAAGATCAGCCGTTGTAACCATGCAAGGTGATCAATACATTGACTTGAATCAGAGCACACGTACCCGTATACTGTCGATGGCGGTTGGCTGAACTATCGTTTAGCTGTCCACTATGTGTCCCGCCTCCACCATACACTGGAATGCTGAATTTTGCCAAGCTCCTGTGTTCTCTATGAGAGCAGATGCGAGAATCATCAGACAATCCATTATCTCCCCTCCAAATAATAGGACCGGGTGAGTGAATTCCAGCCATCAGATCCTTTTATTCTCGACATTACTAAATGCTCAGACGATCATTCCGAAATCGTCGGCCTCGTCCAAAGTTTTTCGAATGTGGGTCCCTAATTCTGACTAGACTTCATAAGCTCCTCAGCCCCTTGAACTTCCCTTTTGATGGTCTATGACGGTGCCCTTGAACACCACACAATAATAATCAGTGGAGAATGATGGAAATACCGTATATATAAAAAAAAAGAAACTATGATTTCTAGCTAAATACTCTGTATCTGAGAAGTGTTAAGATTATTTATAGTTTTGTTATTTAATATCTGGTACGATGACCCGTCCCGTATGCTGCGTTTTGTGCGCATCTGTGTTCTGCGCGGCAGGAGAGCCTATTATGGCAGCGATCCTTCAGAACGTGTGTAACAGGGCAGCGCGAGCATCTCCTGAGCCATATGTGTCTGCAGCGGACAATGAGGAGCTGCTGACAGCTTGGGCTCGTTTGCCATTGTTTTCTTTTTTTGGCTCCATTTCAGGTGCTATGTTGCTTTTCGTTTACTGTGATATGACTTGGAGCTTATGAATATTCAGAAGTCCTCTTCTGTGTGCAAAGCTTTGTTTTTCTTCCAGTTATGACGATATTAACTCACAATGGTCTAGGCTTTCTGGTTTTAAACCCACTTTTTCTGTTAAAGGAACATATTGATCCCTTTGAAATGTGGCCACTTGCCTTTAAAAGTAAATAAATATGATGAATTATGTGGTCATTGCCCAGTATAAACCTGCAAATGTAAATGTTTTTTCCACAATTAGAAAAAGAAATTTGTGACACTTCAGAAGCAGCGCTGCCTTTGTTCATGGGCAGGTTAGACAGCAGTATGAGCAGTCTCTTCTTACCTCTGCACTCCTAGTATCTCCAGTATTAGATCAGATAGACAGGATGGACAGCAGTGTGAGCAGCCTCTTCTTTCCTCAGCACCCCTGATATCTCCAGTATTAGATCAGATGCACAAGGGGGGACAGCAGTGTGAGCAGCCTCTTCTTACCTCAGAACCCCTGGTATCTCCAATATTAGATCAGATAAACAGGGTGGACAGCAGTGTGAGCAGCCTCTTCTTACCTCAGAACCCCCTGGTATCTCCAGTATTAGATCAGATAGACAGTGTGGACAGCAGTGTGAGCAGCCTCTTCTTACCTCAGCACCCCTGGTATCTCCAGCATTAGATCAGATAGACAGGGTGGACAGCAGTGTGAGCAGCCTCTTTTTACCTCAGTATTCCTTGTATCTCCAGTATTAGATCAGATAGACAGGATGGACAGCAGTGTGAGCAACCTCTTCTTATCTCAGCACAGCTAGTATCTCCAGTATTAGATCAAATAGACAGGGTGAACAGCAGTGTGACCTGCCTCTTCTTACCTTAGCACCCCTGGTATCTCTAGTATTAGATCAGATAGACAGGGTGGAAAGCAGTGTGAGCAGCCTCTTCTTACCTCAGCTCCCCTGGTATCTCCAGTATTAGATCAGATGCATAAGGAGGGACAGCAGTATGAGCAGCCTCTTCTTATGTCAGAACCCCTGGTATCTCCAGTATTAGATCAGATAGACAGGGTGGACAGCAGTGTAAGCAACCTCTTTTTACCTCAGCTCCCCTGGTATCTCCAGTATTAGATCAGATAGACAGGGTGGACAGCAGTGTGAGCAGCCTCTCCTTACCTCAGCTCCCCTGGTATCTCTAGTATTAGATCAGATAGACAGGGTGGACAGCAGTGTGAGCAGCCTCTTCTTACCTCAGCACCCCTGGTATCTCCAGCATTAGATCAGATAGACAGGGTGGACAGCAGTGTGAGCAGCCTCGTTTTACCTCAGTATTCCTTGTATCTCCAGTATTAGATCAGATAGACAGGATGGACAGCAGTGTGAGCAACCTCTTCTTATCTCAGCACCCCTGGTATCTCCAGCATTAGATCAGATAGACAGGGTGAACAGCAGTGTCGGCAGCCTCCTTTTAGCTTAGCACTCCTATTAGAGCTTGTTCATACCACCGTATACTGTACATCAGATGACTGCTATCAGATTTTGTTTTTATTGAATAGCTCTTTCAGCAGTTACATAATGGGGCTGTGCTGCTGATCAGTTTTTTCACTGACAGAATCTGTCAGTGAAACAAAATAGCTGCATGCTGCGATTTCACTCTGAAATTGAAAGCCATTCGCTCGTTCAAGTCTATGGGCACGTGGAAACCATCAAACTGCACTCAGATAACATCTGAGTGCAGACTTATTTCTGCGAACTCACACAATAGAAAAGATGGAACATTTTGTTCTCTATCTTCTCACAGTGCACTACAGTGCTCTCATCTGATCACACTATGCTGATACTTGGAGTTTGATCGGAGTGTCATTATCATAATCAACCCAATTCTCTCGGATGAGATAATCTACAGTCATGTGAACCTGGTTGCATGTAAAGTTTTCTATCAGAGTGGACAGCAGTGTGAGCAGCCTCTTCTTACCTCAGCACTCCTGGTGTCTCCAGCATTAGATCAGATAGACAGGGTGGACAACAGTGTGAGCAGCTATTTTTCCTTCACCACCCCTGTTATCTCTAGTATTAGGTGAATATGTACGAAAAGTGGTATGTACAGTAGGATAGGGAAGGGTTATGATAGGACCCATCAGAGAAGTGTCACCTTGCCATGGTTGATGGGTACACATGAATTGGGCAATTTGTGTGCTATGAACCTTTTTTCTTTTTTTTGTTAGTACATCTTGCTGAGGGACAATGTAGTTGAAGTTATTTCCATTGACACTATATGTCTTGGCTTTCACAGAGTGCTGCTGTGCTTTTTTTGTACATATTTTGCTGTCACTGCAGCTTGCACCTATTCACACTTAGGAGGTGCTGGTCAGGATTTTTTGTATAGTATTAGATGAGATAGACATTGTGGATAGCAATGTGGGTACATCGATATGGTGGACAGAAGTGTGAGCAGTCTCTTCTAATCTCTGCACTCCTGGTATCTCCAGTATTAGATCACATAGACAGGGTGGACAGCAGTGTGAGCAGCCTCTCCTTACCACAATACCTCAGGTATCTCCAGCATTAGATCAGAATTTCCACAGGAAGTCCATCTTCATATACCTGAAGTTAGGGAGCTAAGATTCCTACTGCACATTGCCTACCTTGAACAAGAGCCTCATCTCCTCCATTTTCTCTCTCTCTCTTGCTCTCTCCTTGCTTGCTCGCTCTCTCCTTGCTCGCTCTCTCCTTGCTCGCTCTCTCCTTGCTCGCTCTCTCCTTGCTCGCTCTCTCCTTGCTCGCTCGCTCTCTCCTTGCTCGCTCGCTCTCTCCTTGCTCGCGCTCTCTCTCCCTGCTCGCTCTCTCCCTGCTCGCTCGCTCTCTCCCTCTCTCCTTGCTTGCGCTCTCTCTCTCCTTGCTTGCGCTCTCTCTCCTTGCTCTCTCTCTCCTTGCTCGCGCTCTCTCTCTCCTTGCTTGCTCTCTCCTAGCTCGCTCTCTCGTTGCACTCTTTCTCCTTGCACACTCACTCACTTTCTCACCTTGCGCGCTCTTTCTCCTCTGCCCTTTCTCCTTGTGCACTCTCTCCTTGCGCGCTCTTTCTCCTTGTGCGCTTTCTTTCTCCTTGTGCGATTTTTCTCCTTGCGCACTTTATCCTTGCGTGCTCTTTCTGTCTCTCCTTGTGCGCTCACTCTTTCTCCTTGCACTCTTTCTCCTTGCGCAATTTTTCTCCTTGTGCGCTCACTCTTTCTCCTTATGCGCTCTCTCCTTGCACGCTCTTTCTCTCCTTGCGCGCTCACTCGCTTTCTCTCCTTGCGCGCTCACTCGCTTTCTCTATTCTTGCGCGCGCTCTTTTTGCGCGCTCTTTTTGCGCGCTCTTTTTGCGCGCTCTTTTTGCGCGCTCTTTTTGCGCGCTCTTTTTGCGCGCTCTTTCGTCTTGCGCGCTCTTTCGCCTTGCGCGCTCTTCCTTTCACGCGCTTTCTCCTTGTGCACTCTTTCTCCTTGTGCACTCTTTCTCCTTGTGCGCTCTTTCTCCTTGTGCGCTTTCTTTCTCTGCTTGCGCGCTTTCTCCTTGTGCACTTTCTTTCTCTCCTTGCGCACTCTCTTTATCCTTCGCTCTCTCCTTGCGTGCTCTCTCTCATTGCGCGCTCACTCGCTTTCTCTTTTTGCGCGCTTTCTTTCTCCTTGCACGCTTTTTCTCCATCCCGCTCTTTTTTTTTTCTCTCTCCTAGCGGTCTCTTTGTGCGTTCACTCTCTCCTTACGCGCTCTTTCTCCTTTGCCCGCTCTTTCTCCTTGTGCGCTCTTTCTCCTTGTGCGCTCTTTCTCCTTGTGCGCTCTCTTCTTCGTGGTCTTTCTTTTTGCGTGCTCTTTTTCTCTACTTGCTCGTTCTTTTTCTCTACTTGCTCGTTCTTTTTCTCTACTTGCTCGCTCTTTCTCTCTCCTTGTGCGCTCTTTCTCTCTCCTTGTGCGCTCTTTCTCTCTCCTTGTGCGCTCTTTCTCTCTCCTTGTGCGCTCTTTCTCTCTCCTTGTGCGCTCTTTCTCTCTCCTTGCGCGCTCTTTCTCTCTCCTTGCGCGCTCTTTCTCTCTCCTTGCGCACTCTCTTATCTCTCTGATAATTTATGGCTAACACAACTTTTCCTGCAAATGATGTGATTGGCCTTTTTTTTTTGTAAAGTTTGATGCCTGTACAAAATGCGAAAGTTACTACTAATTCGATTTTTATTTTCACTTTTTTTTTCTATTTTTCTTACTTGTTTAATGCAAGTTTCATGTTTGGAAAAGTCAATAACGGCGTTTATGTCAGTTCCTCATGACAGGAGCAGAATAGTTCTGTTACAGATGACATGCTGTGTTTCTGCCGATGTTTAGAAGCTGTTTTGTGCTCCCATATCAGGGCGGTGAGGAGGATGGGAGGCAGGGGAACACCGGGTCATTATGGTGTGTTACACACGGGGACTCGCTGCCATTGCAGCTGATAGGACTCCTATTGTTAATTCCCACCTGACCATTGTGCTATTGATTTGTCAGACAATCTTGGAACTTTTTAAGAGCCTGGAGGATAAAAAGTTTTGCCTGTCATCATTTTGCATTTAGCGATGCGTCTGCAGCCGGTGCGAGCGACTAATGTGTCACATAGTGGATTGAGGTCATTAATGGAGTTTGAAAGCTCAAATATTTCTGCAAAAGCCGCGTTAATAGTTAGCATCAGACTGCGCTCATACCCTATACTGTGCGTAGCATTTCCAGTCTTGGGTACCATGATGGACGGACTTGTCTGATTATCTAATTTCACTTAGTCCCCTTAATTTGGATTTTTTCACCTTGTGAGACAGAACCCTTTTATCACCTACTACAAGATAGTTGATAACTAGTGATAATGGGATAAGGTGTTATCTGAGCATGCTCGGGTGCTAACCGAGTGTCTTCGGCGTGCTCAGAAAACATGCCCGAGTCCCCGCGGTTGCATGTCTCGTGCTGTTCGACAGTGGCAACACATGCAAGGATTGAACAAAACCGAATAGGTGGCCTAGATTGATGGCGCTCTCCTCAAATTAATTCAACCTATAAACAAAAGTACGTCTTATGCCAAGTTTAAAAATGATATTGAAATCTTTATTAAGACATATAAGGTTAAAAACGTGAATTTTTGTGGGGGTGGATACAAATACAAAATTGACTGCATTCAGGTGTGCTTGAAGTCCATCAGTAATTAAATGATTCCTTCTGTTTATTCCTTAAGATCAGTTGGTTAATCATGTAATTTCCAGGATTGTATATGACCAATGTAAATACATTAAAAAAAGGTAGATATCAGAAAATGCTTTCAGTGCATATAGTGCAAATAGATCTGTCCGCTGCTAATCAATGCCATATAGTAAGGATAGTTAGCAGCATAATAACCCCAGCGGTAAGCAGTAATGACCAGACCATGGTCCTGCACGGTCACACACGGCCATTACACCGTACACAGCAGGGGCACATGTATAAGATTATCTCAGCACAGGAACATTTTATTTAAACACATCCAATTGTGGAAATTCTAATAATTATTATTGCAAGCTCTGACAATTAAAATCAACTTTTGTTTGTGTGAAGACCCTTAAAGTTACTGCATTGCGCCAGCAGTGCACTGCTTAGTACACCTCACATACTGGAGCAGCACAGCGGAGGAACAGGGCTAGGTGGGTCTCTTTATTTTTAAAAAATGTCAGTACTTGTGGGAAACTATGGGGACATCATACTGTGGAAGGAGAGAGGATGGCTCTGAGAGGACATGCGGTTTGGAAGGGCTGTGTGGGGACATCATGCTGTGTGGGAAATGATACAGCAAGGGGGGCTTTGTGGAGACATCATACTGCATAGAGGGGCTTTATGAGGTTATCATACTGCATGGGGGGCTTTATGGGGACATCATATTGCATTGGAGAGGCTGTATAGGGACATCTTACTGCGTAGGGGGCTGTATGGTGACACTGCATGGTAGAGACTGTTTGGGGACATCATAATGCGTGGGTGGCTTTATGAGGACATCATACTGCGTGGGGAGCTGCATGGGGACATCATACTGCATGGGTACGTTGTTATGAGGACATCATTCTGTGTGGGGACATCAAACTTCGTGAGGACATCATACTGCATGGGGGGGGGCTGTGTGCACACCATAAGGTGTGAGATACTTTGTGTAGCTCATCATTTGCGGTGGGTGGTGTGGGACATCATACTTTTCGTGGGGACATCATGCTGTTTTGGGACTTCATACTGTGGGAGGTGCTTTGTGAGAACATCAAAGTGCATGGCGACTGTGCGGGGTCATCGTGATGTTTGAGGTGGTTTCATTCTGTTTGAGATGTGTTGAGAGCTGTTGATCAGGTTACAAGAGCTGAATAATGGAAAATTATGATTTATAAACTTAACAAAACCCAGTAAATTATACAGTGTTTATTATCTGCTAAAGGTAAGAATATGGGTTACTATAAGCAGTATTGTTACATGTATTGGCAATAGCAGTGAGTTCACAGAATGAATGCTGCTCAATATTTACATGAGTATAAAACAGCAATAATAATGATTATAATAATTAGAATACCATTCTGCCTGCTGGTTTGTCCCTCCTTCAGCAGTCCCTGTCTCTCGATGACCCACCTCTACCTCTGCTTTAGAGGGGTTGTCCAGGCCTACAGTATTGATGGCCTACTCTTAAGATAGGTCATCGATATAATTTAGGGATGCCGGTTGTCTGCCCCCCACGATCGGGTGTTGATGGGTCCGAGGTGGCTATATGTAGAGAGTATACGGAGCGGGAACATCGCAGCACCGTACAGTCGGTAGTGTCTGTTCTTGGCTCTGGGTCACTACCATCGCACTATTGTGAGACTTTTCTCTGCAGAATCTGTGAGATGAATGACTATTTTTTTTCTATGCCAAATAATAAAAGTGAAGGGGAAAAAAGGCAGAATAACTATTGCACTTGCAGATTTTCTGAAACTGTCTAATTCCATTTACTGGATGACCGAGTGACGGGAGAGGTTGTAATCCGCCTCTGGTGACAGCTGCTTCTGGTCCGTGACCCTGGAAGGTAGAACCATGGGGATTATGGAATGATCGTGCTGGGATCTCTGTGCCGTGAGTTGTTGATTTGCTCATGTCTCGAAGACACTTTATTATCTGAAACCTAAAATTGTCATATCAAGATAGAATAGCGTCGTATCTGCCATCCTGAGATACAGAAGACCATGCGATGGGAGATGGGGCGCCCACCTTATAATCCTTCATATTCTGATCCCTTCTCCTACGTAACCTGAACATAAGTCCTAGAAACTTAGTGATCATGCTCACAAGTCAATCATTTGCCTCTTGTCCAATTTTCAGGATACGGCTTTGGGGAAACCAATAGAAGTCTTCAGATTTCCAAGTGACGTGCGCTCCTGCGACCAGCGACTCTGCTCCTCCATGCATTTCACATCGCCCGCCTGGGTGACCCTTTCTGATGGGACAGGAACCTTGTATGTCATCCACCGTTCCAGGAATGATGAATGTGCCTCGGTAAAATGGGAGGTGAGCATTCTCCATGTCCGAGATGTTTGGGTACACACAATAAAGCCCTCGGGGGATCCTGTCCCCACTAATCTGCCCCGAGAGAATTTCTCCAAACTGTTTGATCGTCATACAACTTAGATAACCACTTCAGATGGTCACATCAGGCGAGTATCATTATCAATCGAATAAAGCGAGTGTCCAGCTCAAACAAAATTCTTAAAATTTGCATAAAATAACTAGTTGTACAGTTTACTAACGAATTTTAAAAATCAAAGGATTCCCCATTCTAAAGATATTGGCGCTTTCCTGGCTCTGTAGTTCCGGGTTGTGTTTGATACAGAATTATTTCTGTTCCACAACATGGCGCTGTGTGTGAAGGGGGCTGGCTGACTGCTCATTTAAATAGCTGTGTCTATGGTAGAAAAGAAGGTTGGCTTAGCTATTCCTATGAGCACAGTCGGCCAGCCCCCTTCACATACAGCACTGGTCATGTGCTGACATAGTAAGTTCAATCCTATGTTGGGCATAAGCTAGAAGTAGGACTGTCCAGGCCTAAGACTGCTCTATATGTCTTATCTAGCTCAGTGGCTTTTCAAAATGTTACAAATTCTTCATAGTTCCTGGTTCCGATGGCTTTCTGCTGCAGTTCTTGTTTTAGAAATGTTAGCAAGGAAGGGGGAGGGAGTTGTACATGGATTTCTACAGCATGGGGAGTAGAGAAAGCGTGTACAGTCTTGGGGAGGGCAGAGAAAACCAGCTACAGAAAACAGGAAAGGAAGCTGTGCTGAGAGACACTCCGACAAGAGAAAAAGCTGAAACATGGATCAGGCTGGTGATAACCAGTAATATATTCATATGAAAGGTGCTTATAGCCTTTTAAGGCTAATTATATATATATATATATATATATATATATATATATATATATATATATATATATATATATATATATATATATATATATATATATATATATATTAACCTGGAAGACTCTACTTTCTCTAAAAGCTTAATTCAATATGGGCTGGGTCTTAGTTTGCATAGGACTGTGTAACCTTGTCATTAGGCTAAGCATATCCCTGTACTGAACCCTGCCGATCACGCCTCTGGTCCCCACGCAGTACATTGTATTCGCCTCCACATTGATGACTCTTGTCTCATTCACTTATTTTCACGTTCATTGCAGCTGACGTTTAATGAGGAGCTGGGGGACCCGTTCATCATTCTTCACAGTATTGTGTACGCCCGGGATGAGGTGCAGGTCATCGATACTCTAGTATTGTCTATCGAGAGAGATGAACTGGATGTGAAAGGCAGCGGTTTCCATGTCTCCCTGGAGTGGATATCTATAACGTGCGGCCAAAATATCGGTAAATACTTCTCCTTCTGTAAAGCAGATTTATCTTTCTTTAGTTTTGGAGCTTCTGTGGCCTTGTGGTCTCAATGCTTAAAAGGGTATTGCCTGAATTGAAAGTGGGTAAGGGATAATTTGCTAATTTCTGGGTATCTCTCTGCTGGGTCCCAAACGAGCCTGAGACCTGGACTCTGGATCCTACAGAGATGTGATGGCACAACCGCTATTCCTTTTATTCTTTATGGGGCCTCTGGAGAAAGCGGGCTTCAGCACTTTTCTATTTTCAGCACTCTGCTATGGTGAGGGCATAATTTTTAATTGTTGGAATACCCTTTTAATATACTTTCATAAACGGCCTCTATCCACAGGATAGATGATAAATGTATGATCTGTAGGGGTCTCAACGCTGAGACCCATGCTGATTCATAGAAAAGGGGGCCCAAAATACAGAGCGTGACTGGAACATTAGTGAGCATGTGCGACCACCTCTCCTATTGACAGAGCAGTAGTGAGCATGTGCGACCACCTCTCCTATTCACAGAGCAGTAGTGAGCATGTGCGACCACCTCTCCTATTGACAGAGCAGTAGTGAGCATGTTCAACCACCTCTCCTATTGACAGAGCAGTAGTGAGCATGTGCGACCACCTCTCCTATTGACAGTGGACAGAGCAGAAGTGAGCATGTGTGACCCTTCTCAATTCACTGTCCGTGGAATTGGTGGTGGCACATGTTCACTATCACTCTTTCCTTTGTCCATAGGAAAGGTGATTGCACATGCTCACACAGGGAACCTTGGGTCCCCTTTTCTATGAATTAGTTGGGGTCTCAAACATCAAAGACTTACCATCACTTCCAAACAAAGAGCACCAACAAATAAAGTTCCACTCTGTAAAGCTACAGCATGTAAACATAAAATATGTGAAACTGGAATTCTATTACTGCACTTATGAATTGGCCAAGTAACTATGTCTTTTCCAATTTTCGTGTGCCCAGCAACCACCGACAAGGCGATCCTCTTTGCTGGGAACCTAAACTCAGTTGCGGTCTCCACTATCAAGACCACCACAATACATTTTTCATCTTTTCTCCATTAAGTAGAAATAAGCTTTAGCCACTAAAAGGCAAGGTTTGGTATCCTGGGGTTAATCTGTAGGCTACCATTATTCAGTAGTTTACAGATTTTTTCCAAGACTGCAAATATGATTTTATAGGAACAGGAGCATTTTGAATTTTCTGTTACTTGGTAAAACCGAAAAAAATAAAATAATAATCTATAGAGGCAAAATAAATATTTGAAAATGTTGTTTCACCCCTTTAAGATTTAGGCAATTTCTATTTATTGTTTTCATTCTAGGTTTCATTTGTCTGTTAGTGACCACAGTGTGAACAAGCACCGACATATTACACTTCTGCCAACAGGTGTGCCGGCCCATGTTTTCAGTTTTGCTTTATATCCAAAGGATGTGTAATATATTTTTGATAGATGGTTTCTAACTCCTTGTGCTCCCAATGATCATAACTATCCCCCATGGTCTAGATCTGAGAAGAAAGTCCAAGGACGGGAGGGTTGGCTCCATTTTTAGTTGCATTCTACATCATTTTAAAAGTGGGTGACCGTAAACTTACAAATTATTCCCCAGCTCTTTACAGATATCATCATCGCTGCCCCCAATCTTCCAATCATTATATCTTTGGCGTATGGGAGAACCCGGAGGAAACCCACGCAAACACAGAAAGAACATGAAACTCCTTGCAGATGTTGTCCAATCTGAACCCAGGATCCCAGCGCTGTTAGGCTACCGTACTAGCCACTGAGTCATCGTGGTGATTTTGTGTAGTAAGGTGGCGGATCTTGCTGATATCAACCGGTTTAGCGGAGTGTCTGATGTGTATGTGTGCCTGTTGTCTGATGATCGGGAGAGATGTCGATCACGCTTGTCCAATTTCAGACTGCCGATTGCTCGGTTCTTCCGGAGATAAGCGGCCGGCCTATGTGTCAGCCTTCTGCTTTATCATAGAAAGCACGAGCGCTCTGCCGAACGAGCATTACTGAGTATGGGACAGATGGCTGAGATGGCTGTTGGCCAAAGCATCTTAGAATCATAGAATGTTAGTCGGAAGGGACCTCAAGGGTCATCGTGTCCAGCCCCCTGCTCAATGCAGGATTCACTAAACCATCTCATGTCTGTCCTGCCTCTGTTTGAAATCTTCCATTGAAGGAGAACTCGCCACCTCTTGTGGCAGCCTGTTCCACTCATTGATCACCCTCACTGTTAAAAATATCTAATCTGTATCTTCTCCCTTTCAGTTTCATTCCATTGCTTCTCGTGTTTCCATGTGAGAATAATGATGATCCCTCTACACTGTGACAGCCCTTCAGATGTTTGTAGATAGCTATTAATTTATTTTCTCGGTCCCCCATGACAGCACTACGGAGAGAGGGGATCCGCCCTTCAGGGACAGGAAACCTACAGATAAAAAGGGCGGTACCTCTCCCTCGCATCAGTTGGTTTCCTGTCCCTGACGGGGAACCTCTTTTCGGCAGTACCTGCAAAGAAGACGCCGTATCCAAAGGACCGGGACCGGACAGTCGGGTTCCGGCAGCGAGGAGGCTCCTGCCGCGGCTTGTCCGGCACCCGAAGCCGCCACCGCTGGAACCGACGGGTTCTTCAGGGTGTGCGGGGGAGAGACCGCCGCCAGACTCTGAGGGAAGAAGGGGCGCTGGCACCCGGAGCTCCTGTGCCGGCATCTGCACGCTCCGGGTGCAGAAAGATGGCCACCGCTCCGGAAATGAGGCGTTAACTTCCGGGTCATCTCCGCGCGCATGCGCGGTAATCTCTCTCTCCCTGGGATGTGTGCAGAACCGGAAGTGCGGCAGAACGCCGGAGGTGGCGTCGGATTAAAAAAGGGAGATAGTGCACACATAGCTATCGCACTATCTCCCTGTAACCATGGAGGACAGCGATCCACAGCAGCTGCAGCCCAGACAGCAGCATCATAAGAAGGTGGACCACAAGAGCTCCAGAAGAAGTGGGTCAAGCAGTCGGTCCACACAGCGCAGCAGATCGGCTGCAAGGACTAACTCCCCTCCTCAAGAGGCTCCACTGCCAGACCCAGGCCCTCCTCCAGAACCGGTACCTGCCTCCACATCCGAATGGTGAGTGATCTCCGTGAAAGTATATATTTTATAATGGGGCTTCCTCTTCTCCCTTACTAGGGTAAGAAGAGCCTGGAGAAAAAGAAAAATAGGGTCTGCCCCACCTGTAGCAAAGCTTTGCCGGTAACATGGAGCAAAAAGCTTTGTAAATCTTGCATTCAGCGATTATTATGTGAAGAGACCCCTGACTTCGCATCTGAACTTAAAACCATAATTAGATCTGAAGTTCAGAATGCCCTGTTATCTTCCAAAAAAGGGAAGGATAAGGTAAAGGAGACAGTATATTCTCACTCTGTCCGATCCTCGTCCGAGGACGTGGAGTCTGACGATTCTAAATCCTCCCTATCTTCCTCTGATGAAGATTCAGGCCGTCATTGCTTCCCACTAGAGGAAGTGGACGCTCTAGTAAAAGCCGTCAGAGCCACTATGGGGGTTGAGGATCCCAGACCCGATAAAACGGCTCAAGATATAATGTTCGGAGGTCTGGGACAAAAAAAGCGGAGAGCTTTTCCGTTAAATTCCAATGTTCAGACACTGATCAAAAAAGAATGGGAAAAACCGGACAGGAGAAATTCTTCAGTACCCTCGCTGAAAAGAAAGTACCCCTTCGATGACGAGGCGTCCACTTCTTGGGACAAGGCACCAAAATTGGACGTAGCAGTGGCCAAAGCCTCGAAAAAATTTGCGCTCCCGTTTGAGGATATGGGTACCCTCAAAGACCCCTTAGACAAGAAAGCGGATACCTTTCTTAAAGGGGCTTGGGAATCGGCTGGGTGTAGCTTGAGACCTGCAGTCGCAGCGACCTGCACCTCCAGGTCTTTGATGGTGTGGGTTGACCAGCTGGAAAACCAGATTAAGGACAGGTCACCCAGAAGTAAATTGCTTGATTCAATCCCTGCAATTAGGGCAGCAGCAGCGTTCCTAGCGGACTCCTCAGCGGACTCAGTACGTTTAACATCCAAGGCCGCTGCCCTCTCCAACGCAGCTAGAAGGACCCTATGGCTTAAAAGCTGGCCAGGGGACCTCCAAACAAAGCTGAAATTGTGTTCTATCCCATGCGAGGGAAATTTCTTATTTGGGGAAACCCTGGATGACATCCTCCAGAAAGCAGGGGACAAAAAGAAGGGGTTTCCAAATCTGGGGCCAGCCCCATTTAAACAGTCCTTTCGGAACCGGAAATTTTTTCGTCGAAGACCTCCCAGAGAACAGAATAAATGGGAAGAAGGGAGAAGACAAGATAGAGGCTACCTTTTTGGCAACACCTCCCGTGACAAAAAGCCCTCCAAATGACCTTTTTCCTATGGTGGGGGGAAGGCTCACCTCATTTCTTCCTGCCTGGAAGAAAATATCCAACAACACCTGGATTTTAAAACTCATACAATCCGGTCTAAAAATAGATTTCCTTTCCCACCCCCCCCCCCCCCGAAATTACGTAGTGACAAAAACGAGGTCTTCGGCAGCAGAACAAGCGGCATTAGAGAAAGAAATTATTATTTCCCTACTGCAGAAAGCCGTAATTCAGGAAATCTTTCCTCAAGAAATGGAGGAGGGGTTTTTCTCCCCTCTGTTTCTAGTACCGAAACCCGACGGGTCCTTTCGGACGATTATAAACTTAAGAAACTTAAACATTTATGTAAGAAACCACAAGTTCAAAATGGAAACGATAAAATCTACAATAAAAATTCTTTTTCCAAATTGCTTCATGGTCGTGATAGACCTAACCGACGCATATTACCATGTGCCCATCCACGAACAATCTCAAAAATTTCTCAGGATGGCGGTTTCCATAAAGAGAAAAATAAGAAACTTCCAGTACAGGGCCCTCCCGTTTGGGATCTCAATTGCTCCGCGAATATTCACGAAAATAATAGCAGAGATGATGGCCCACATAAGGGTACAAAACATTATCATAGTCCCTTAATTGGACGATTTTCTTATAGCCAGCGACTCGGCTCAAAGCTGCAGAGAACAGAGAGACCGAGTAATGACTATTCTAACGGACTTGGGTTGGCTCATAAACATAAAAAAATCAAAGTTGGAACCCTCTCAAGTACAGGAGTTCCTAGGGCTGACGTTAGACTCCCAGGTTCAAGAATGCCGACTCCCGGGCCCCAAAAAAGACAAAATATTAACCATGATAGCACAAACACTGCAAAACCCCTCCATGACTCTAAGGAGGGCAATGTCACTGCTGGGCTCTCTGTCTTCATGCCTGCCAGCGATACCTTTCGCACAATTCCACACAAGGGAGCTTCAGTGGCACATACTAGAATGGCAGTTAATATTAAAAAACAATTTGGAAAGCAGGGTCACTCTAAATTCCTCCGTTATTCATTCCCTTCTCTGGTGGGGAAAGAACCAGAATATTTCAAAAGGGATTCCTTGGGTACCAAAAATATCTCAGGTAATAACAACCGATGCGAGTCCCAGGGGGTGGGGGGCCCACATGGCAGACAGAGTGGCTCAGGGCAACTGGTCAGTTCAGGAACTGCCAGCATCCTCAAATCAAAAAGAACTCTGGGCGGTGCATCGTGCTCTTCTATCGTTCCTTACCTACATTCGGGGACATCATGTCCGAATTTTCTCGGACAATATAGTGACAGTAGCCTATATAAATCACCAGGGAGGAACAAGGTCTCGGTCACTGATGAATTCCTCCGCCAAAATTATCAGCCTTGCAGAGACAAATCTACTATCCCTTTCTGCACTGCATATTCAAGGTTCAAAAAACGAGAAAGCAGATTACTTGAGTCGAACCCAGTTGAAACAAGGCGAGTGGTCCCTGAATCAGTCTGTCTACAACCAGATCACGAGAATGTGGGGGACCCCAACAATAGACTTGTTCGCCAATTGCAAAAACAAAAAAGTAAACAAATTTTGTTCTCTAAGCCCGGAAGGGAATCCCCAGGCTCTGGATGCCTTTCTGATTCCATGGACACACAAACTGACATACGCTTTTCCACCAACCATTCTGATTCCGGCAGTCATTCGGAAAGTCAGAGAGGACAAAACAAAAATGATCCTTATTGCCCCGTTCTGGCCAAAAAGGACATGGTTTTCCTGGCTAAGGATGCTATCGGTCTCAGACCCATGGGTTCTACCGAATTTGCCAGACCTACTACAGCAAGGACCGATCTTCCACCCACAGGAGACGAACTTGTATTTGACAGCCTGGTTTTTGAACGGGAACTATTTAAAGAAAGAGGCTTTTCAGACAACTTGGTTGCAACATTGTTAAAATGTAGAAAACCTATTACTACTAAAATATATGGTAAAACATGGAAAAAATTCTTGTCTGTATCCAAAGTTAAAATCCAGGAGGGACCCTCAATTAATAAAATACTGGAGTTCCTACAAAAAGGTCTGGAACAGGGGTTAGCGGTTAGTACTCTTAAGGTGCAGATAGCAACCCTGGGTGCACTCTATAACCAGAATATTGCAGCCAACCCATGGATAATAAGATTCATTAAGGCGGTAACAAGAGCAAAACCTGTAGTTACCCAAAAAATGGCCCCATGGGATTTAAATTTAGTCCTCTCAGCGTTATCTGGCCCTCCATTTGAACCCATAGACATGATTCCCATTAAAATGCTATCTCTTAAGACCATTCTTCTGGTAGCCTTAACATCTGCACGCAGGATCAGCGACATCCAAGCCTTGTCCTCAAACCCTCCCTTTACAAAAATAATGGATGATAGAGTCACTCTAAGACCTGACCCGGCCTATTTGCCAAAAGTGGCGTCAAAATTCCACAGGTCACAAGAAATATCCCTGCCGTCCTTCTGCCCGAACCCTAGAAATGGAAAAGAGCAGAGCTTCCATAATCTAGATGTTAGAAGATGCCTAGTCCAATACTTAGATTCCACCAGGGAGTATAGGAAGGAAGGCTCTCTGTTTGTCTGTTTTCAGGGTCCCAGGAAAGGATTCCGGGCATCTAAAGGTACTTTGGCAAGGTGGATAAAAGAGGCAATAGTGTTGGCATATTCATCCACGGGAAATGCGATCCCGGACGGTATAAGAGCGCATTCCACAAGAGCAGTAGCTACCTCATGGGCTGAGAGGTCAGAGGTATCAATAGAACAAATCTGTAAAGCGGCCACCTGGTCATCACCGTCAACCTTTTTTAGACACTATAGATTAAATCTAGCCTCTGTGTCTGACTTGACCTTCGGTCGAAGGGTTCTTGAGGCGGTGGTCCCTCCCTAAGCTTAGTCTCTGCAATTCTCTCCGTAGTGCTGTCATGGGGGACCGAGAAAGTCATAGTTACTCACCGATAACGGTGTTTCTCGGAGCCCATGACAGCACACGCTTATTCCCTCCCATCACAAGTGCGGTGAGCACCTTTAATTACATATGATTTATATAATTTATATATTATAATCTAGGCACGGGGTTCCTTTTTAAGAAATGTTATAATATGGTATTTTCTCTGTTGTAAACTAACCTGGAGGTCCTCCGATGCTCTGTAAACCAAGGGGTACCGCCCTTTTTATCTGTAGGTTTCCTGTCCCTGAAGGGCGGATCCCCTCTCTCCATAGTGCTGTCATGGGCTCCGAGAAACACCGTTATCGGTGAGTAACTATGACTTTTTTTTTCTTGCAAGCTAAACATTCCCAGATTCTTTAACCTCTTAAGGACCACCTATACGCCTTTTAACGGCGGCAGTTAAGGGTACTTATTCCTCAACCCTGCTCTTTAATGGTGCTGAGAAATAAGGGTATAGCGCCCCCCGAAGGTCAGAATTTCTTGGATCTCGGCTACCGTGACCCTATCACAGTGATCAAAATAAAAAAATTGTAAATCAAACACTGCTTTATCACCCCCTTAGGTATAAATAATCAAATAAAAATATACATTTATTTCCATTTTTCCATTAGGGTTATGTTTGGGCTTATAGTTGGGGTTGGGGCTAGGGTTGGGGTTGGGGCTAGGGATAGGGTTGGGGCTAGGGTTAGGGTTGGGGCTAAAGTTAGGGTTGGGCTAAGGTTAGAGTTGGGGTAGGGTTGGGTTAGTGTTGGGCTAAAGTTAGGGTTGGGTTAGGGTTGTGGTTATGGTTGGGATTTGGTTAGGGATGGGTTGGGATTAGGGTTAGTGGTGTGTTGGGGTTAGGGATGTAGTTAGAATTGGGGGGTTTCCACTGTTTAGGTACATCAGGGGGTCTCCAAGCGCGACATGGTGCCGCCATGTATTCCAGCCAATTTTCGTTCAGAAAAACAAACGCTGCTTCCTTTCTTCTGAGCCATGCCATGCGCCCAAACAGTGGCTTTCTCCCACATACAGGGTATTGGCATACTCAGGAGAAATTGCACAACAAATTTTGTGTTCCATTTTCTCCCAATACCCTTGTGAAAATAAAAAAAACTTGGTTCCAAAGTACATTTTTTTGTGAAAAAAGCAAAATGTTCATTTTTTTTTTTCCTTCCACATTGCTTTAGCTCTCGTGAAGCATCTGAAGGGTTAATAAACTTCTTGAATGTGGTTTTGCGCACTTTGAGGGGTGCAGTTTTTAGAATGGTGTCACTTCTGGGTTTTTTTTCTGCCACATAGACCCCCCCAAACTCACTTTAAATGTGAGGTGGTCCTTATAAAAAAAATTAAAAAAAAATGGTTTTGTAAATTTTGTTGGAAAAATGAGAAATCGCTGGTCAACTTTCAACCCTTATAACGTCCTAACAAAAAAAAAATGATGTTTCCAAAATTGTGCTTATGTAAAGTAGACATGTGGGAAATGTTATTTATTAACTATTTTATGTGCCATATCTCTGATTTTAAGGGTACAAAAATTAATTGAATTGTAAAAATTGGCCTGGTCATTGAGAACCAAATTGTCTCTGTCACTAAGGGTTTAACCGTTCCCCGTAGGACATGCTTTGCAGTCTGCTCACCATCCTGGCAGCTCTTCTCTGAACGTTCTCCAGTTTTTCAATCGATCGGTCGATCACCTTCTAATGCGTATGGTCGGCCTTAGTGAGTAGCTTACAGCCATGTTTGAAATATAAAGTATATGTTCATAGTGAAAAATCATATTTGTACTTCATCAGGACTTTCTTACCACCTTATTTTCTCCTCTCCAAGTGTAGCGCAAAGTGACCCTTATGTGTAGGGGCCCCGTATTTCACAGTACCTTTCTTTTGAGGTCACCAGTCCCCTCCCATAGCATTTATCATTCTTGGGCTGCTTCTCTTATGCACTCGCTGGGTGTACTCTAGAGAAGAAGCTAACAGGTAGACGTGCTGCTGCTGTGCTGATCCTCTTCCCAGCTTCTCTCATGTGCACCCACTCAGTGCATGACTGGGCTTACTCTAGTACAGTCAATATTTTAACTGGTTTTATATTTTTTTGGGGGGGGCGGCTCGGTGGCAAAAAAAGAAAAAAAAAAAGTTCTGTGTTTTTTTGTTTTTTTTTTAAATCTTTTACAACGCTTAATATTTGGATTTAATTTTATATTTTGATGGGATATTGTTTTGTTTTTTTTCTTTAAGAATGGGACTTTTATTTATTTTATTTTTGTAAAATATGTTTTGTTAAAAATATTTAATTGATAATTTAACAATATTTGTATCACTCCCAATAGGGGACTTTAGGGTATGTTCACCCTGGGTGTTTTTTTTTATCTTTGAAGCAAAAACTTTTCTCTCTTAGCAGGACAGAAGCTGCAGAAAAAAATAAAGTACCGTATATTTTCCTTGGTTTTTCTTGCTGTTTTTTTTTTTTTTTTGTTTTTGCAATTTTGACATCCTAGATTTGTGTCTCGTGCATACTGATGAAGTGTAGTGTTGAAAAAAAGTCCTATTCTATAGAATCAGGTTTTGGCACAGGAAAAACTCAGCAAAACCTGATACCTGCTTTTCTGGTGCATTTTTTTTCAGCGTTTTGTTCAATACCCATTCAAGTCAGTGGATAAACAACGCTGAAAAAAATGCTGAAAAAAAAACAATTTTTGAAAATGGCGCCCACCACGCCTCCACATATTGCGCAGCACGAGCATGTCACTAAAGGTACCGTCACACTAGGCGATATCGCCAGCGATCCGTGACGTTGCAGCGACCTGGATAGCGATATCGCTGTATTTGACACGCAGCAGCGATCTGGATCCCGCTGTGAAATTGCTGGTCGCTGCTAGAAGGTCTGCACTTTATTTGGTCGCTAGGTCGCCGTGTATCGCTGTGTTTGACAGCAAAAGCAAGGATACCAGCGATATTTTACACTGGTAACCAGGGTAAACATCGGGTTACTAAGCGCAGGGCCGCGCTTAGTAACCCGATGTTTACCCTGGTTACCAGCGTAAAAGTTAAAAAAACAAACAGCACATACTCACCAGCGCGTCCCCCAGCCTCTGCTTCCTGACACTGACTGAGCGCCGGCCCTAAACTGAAAGTGAAAGCACAGCGGTGACGTCACCGCTGTGCTGTTAGGGCCGGAGCTCAGTCAGTGTCAGGAAGCAGAGGCTGGGGGACGCGCTGGTGAGTATGTGCTGTTTGTTTTTTTAACTTTTACGCTGGTAACCAGGGTAAACATCGGGTTACTAAGCGCGGCCCTGCGCTTAGCAACCCGATGCTTACCCTGGTTACCCGGGGACCTCGGCATCGTTGGTTGCTGGAGAGCGGTCTGTGTGACAGCTCTCCAGCGACCAAACAGCGACGCTGCAGCGATCGGGATCGCTGTCGCTATCGCTGCAGCGTCGCTTAATGTGACGGTACCTTAACACAAAGCTGAAGATTACACAACAACCACAAGACTGATTTCATCACCCCAGGTATCATTGTAATCAGTATAACGGCACCGACCTGACACTGTCTGTAGGTTACTGTGCACAATCCTGCTGACAGGTTCCCTTTAAGTACTATACTCCCGCCGTGTGTAGCATAGGCTCAGCTGAGCCCCCTGCATAAGCGCGCACCCGAAATACATGGGCAGCATATATTGGGTAAGGGTTAAAAGACAGACAGATTTGCTAGCATATGAAGATGAGCAATGTCTCAGTATTCGCCTGCATTAATCTCCGAGGTTTCTGACCCAACCCGCGGCAGATGCAACTTCAACTTATTCTCCCGCTAAACCGTCCTGTTTCTCGGTAACTTTCCTGTGACTCACCCGAGCCCCGTCCCTCTATTTTCCTCCCACGCGTTCACTTGCTTAACTAATAATCCAGTGTGTTACCTGCAGTCATATCTCTCAGCCTCGCTATTCTAGGATGAAGTAGGAAAAAAATGATTTAAAAAAATGATCAGCTTCTTTTCTTTAGTTTCAGGAGAATTTTATTCTCTGCAGGTACAACGCGTTTCACTGTTAGAAGAAGAGTGACCGAACTCTATAAATGTACGATGTGTGCCGACTAATGGACACGTCTGATAATGGGGGAATATCGCAGCTTTTCTTTTTTTCTATCTTAATTTTTTTTCTTTTTGATTTATTAAATATTTTGCAACATGGCGCCATCATTTTCACCCCATAAATCGTTTTTGAATTAATAAGCAATCCACTTTGTAATATATCTCGTTAAAGAAAAATCTCTGCTTCTATATGTGCAAGCACTGTGCTGTAACTGTGAGGTCTCAGAAGCTCTGCACTCCTCGCAGGTCCCCTATATACTGCACTCCTCGCAGGTCCCCTATATACTGCACTCCTCGCAGGTCCCCTATATACTGCACTCCTCGCAGGTCCCCTATATACTGCACTCCTCGCAGGTCCCCTATATACTGCACTCCTCTCAGGTCCCCTATATACTGCACTCCTCGCAGGTCCCCTATATACTGCACTCCTCGCAGGTCCCCTATATACTGCACTCCTCGCAGGTCCCCTATATACTGCACTCCTCGCAGGTCCCCCTATATACTGCACTCCTCGCAGGTCCCCCTATATACTGCACTCCTCGCAGGTCCCCCTATATACTGCACTCCTCGCAGGTCCCCCTATATACTGCACTCCTCGCAGGTCCCCTATATACTGCACCACACGGGTCCCCTATATACTGCACTACTCGCAGGTCCCCTATATACTGCACCACACGGGACACATCCCCTATATACTGCACTCCTTACAGGTCCCCTATATACTGCACTCCTCGCAGGTCCCCAATATACCCCTATATACTGCACCACATGGGACACATCCCCTATATACTGCACTCCTAGAAGGTCCCCTATATACTGCACCACACGGGACACATCCCCCTATATAGTGCACTCCTCACAGGTCCCCTATATAGTGCACTCCTCACAGGTCCCCTATATACTGCACCACACGGGACAGGTCCCCTATATACTGCACTCCTCGCAGGTCCCCTATATACTGCACTCCTCGCAGGTCCCCTATATACTGCACTCCTCGCAGGTCCCCTATATACTGCACTCCTCGCAGGTCCCCTATATAATGCACTCCTCACGGCACATCCCCTATATAATGCACTCCTCGCGGCAGGTCCCCTATATACTGCACTCCTCGCGGCACGTCCCCTATATAATGCACTCCTCGCGGCAGGTCCCCTATATACTGCACCCCCCGGGGCACATCCTCTACAGTGAAGGAAATAAGTATTTGATCCCTTGCTGATTTTGTCAATTTGTCCACTGTCAGACATGAGCAGTCTATAATTTTAGGAGTAGGTTAATTTTAACATTGTGAGATACAATATCAAAAATAAAATCCAGAAAATCACATTATATAAATGTATTTTCATTTTGCAGTGAGAAATCGGTATTTGATCCCGCTGGCAAACAAGAGTTAATACTTGGTGGCAAAACCCTTTTGGCAAGCACAGCAGTCAGACTTTTTTTGTAGTTGATGATGAGGTTTGCGCACATGTCAGGAAGAATTTTTTAAACCTTTTCAACATAATGTGTTACCGATGGTTTTCTTGAAGACTGGTCCCAGCTGCCTTGAGATCATTAACAAATTCCCACCATGTAGCTTTAGGCTGATCTCTCACCTTCCTCATGATCAAGGATACCCCATGAGGTTAGATTTTGCATGGTGCCCCAGATCGATGTCGATGGACAGTCGTTTTGTATTTCTTCCATTTTCTTACTATTGCACCAACAGTTGTCTCCTCACCCAGAATATTACTTATGGTTTTGTAGCCAATTCCAGCCTTGTCCCTGACATCCTTAGAAGCTCTTTGGTCTTGCCCATGTTGTAGAGGTTAGAGTCTAAATGCTTAATTAAGTCTGTGGACAGGAGTCTTTTATAAAGGTGACTATGTAAGACCGCTGTCTATAATGCAGGTAACTAGTTGATTAGGATCGTCTAACTGGTCTGTAGGAGCCAGAACTCTTAATGGTTGGTAGGGGATCAAATACTTATTTCTCACTGCAAAATGCAAATAAATCTATATAATTTTTACAATGTGATTTTCTGGATTTTATTGTTGATATTCTAGCTCTCAATGTTAAAATTAACTTATTAAAATTATAGACTGTTCATGTCTGTCAGTGGGCAAACTTACAAAATCAGCCAGGGATCAAATGCTTATTTTCCCCAATGTATATTCACCTATCCACGAGAAGTTGATCGGTTGGGTTCCGGCCGCTAGTACCCACAACGGTCAGCAGAACAAGGAACTTGTTTTTTGATTACAAAATGGAGAGACCGGTCAGATGCCCGACTGGGGCTGCCGAGTGCGGCACTTGGCTTTTGGTGGAGTGGTGGTCGGGCATCCAACCTGCCACTACATTTTATAAAGGGTATACAAATTGCTCGTTCTGCCAATTGGTGTAAGTTATCCTACAGCTAGATGAGAACTTGTTTTACCAGACTACCCCTTCGCTGGTGCCCCTACCCAGTGGTCTTATTTATCCACCCCTCCATTAATAGTTCCTCCACACCAGTGCCCCATTTATATTAATAATAAAGAGGAAAAAATGAATCCCCACTCAAACGTTGAACGCTAGATCATCTACCGTTCTGTGGTGCAGGCAACGCAATTCTGTTCTTGCTCTTCCTGCGGCAGGATGCTGATGTCCTCGGCCCCAGACCTCAGTGGCACATCGGAAAACTATTCTCTGTCTTCTCCTGTTTAGTTTTCAACTAGATCTGTGTCCTGAGGATGGAGATGTAGTTGAAAATGGCCTGAGCCACCATAGGGCACCTCTCCTTTCCAGGCCCGGTTGTGGTCTCCTTCACATGTGATCACAACTCCCTACACTCCTGATTATAGTCATACAATGGGTCTAGTCCTCTGCTTATCTCTTGACTCCACAGAAATATGTAGCACCACTTTTATTCCGATGCTGAAACTTTCTGTAGGATTTGAACAAGGTTGCGGAAAGACAATTTATATCCACTGTGTGCAGATTGTGGATCTGGATCGTGTGAGCAGAGCCCAAGGCCTCCGGATCAGTAAGACCGGAGTTTTTTACACCAGCTTTATTGAAGGGTGCAATAGAGTAAACTGAATTTGACACATCTTTACAGCTGTCGTGCGTCTCCGTCAGAAATGTTAGTTCAGTCTGGGACTTGAGAATAGTTCAGGTATCATAGGTTTGTGGCATAAATTATAATGAATTGGTTCCAACCTGGCTCCACCCGCTTTTCAAAAAGCACGTAGAACTGGCATCAAAATGCCATAAGTTGCCAAATTTTTGCACAATTTTTCTAATTGATGCAAAACTGCTTGAATTGATGGAACATGTTTTAAGCAGAGTCCTGGCATAAACTCCTTGATGAATTGGATCCTAAGCACTTCAGGTTCAGGAGGAAAAACTGTCGCTTCAGGCTGTAAAATAAAACAAATGTATATTATCCAGAATCCCTTTTAGGAAAATTTACAGGAAATGATTTATAAACTGTTTCCGAAGATTTATGACCTGTCCTAGTTGTGGGGCCTTCAAGTCTCTCTATAAAGTCAGTTACGAGAGGTCAAAAGGAGCACCACAATCTGATGAGCTCCAGAGCCCCTTTATACTTCAGATTGGTGGAGGTGTTAAATGGGAAAGTGGAATTACAAATCATCCGAACCTGCCTGGTAAAGGCATGTCCTGCATTCCTTCAGTAAACAAATTTCATCTTGGCTGTCGCTAATGTCCATGGGGAATTATTCTTTAATCACTCATTTGTTTCTGAGGCTGTAACATTCTGTTCCCTCGTTATAAAGTGGAGTTCGCCCCTAATCCCTCACTTGTATAACCTAGGCTTTCTGCTCACGACGTACGGTCAGTTTTGATGCCTGCGGAGATGTCTCCTGCCTTGTAATCCTCAAGCTGAAAATGGTTTTGCTTGAAGGACTCTTGAAAACTTGTTTGTAAGCAGCATTTACTCATTCTTAATTTTTTCCAAAGTGAACAAGTTACCGATGAGTTTCCACGATTTATTCGTTGCCGTTAATGGCTGTCCTTTTCATAGGTAGCCCAATTCAGAACCTGTTTTATTACTTATTCTGGTATTTGAAAATTATTAACGGGGTTGGCCACCTTTGGGGACCATTTTTTTTTTTTTTCTTAGATGCCTGCATTTTTGGGGCTATAAATTTTTTTTTTTTTTTTTTGCCGTTGGGTTTCATTAACCCCTTCACTCCAAAGCCTGTATTTACCTACCTGGCCATGACAAATTTTACAATTCTGGCCACTGTCGCTTTATGTAGCAATAACGTTGGAACGCTTCAACGGATCCCACTGATTCTGAGATTTTCATGCCATACTGTACTTCAGAAAGTTAGAGTTAAACATTTATCAGCAATTTATAATTTTTCCAACAAAAGTTACAAAACCAATTTTTGAAGGGACCACCTCACATTTGAAATGACTTTGAGGAGCTTATATGGCAGAAAATACCCTAACGTGACATCATTCTAAAAACTGCACCCCTCAAAGTGCTCAAAACCACATTTAAAAATCTTACTGACGATATAGGTGCTTCATAGAAATTTTAAAAAATGAGAATTTTACTTTTTCCCACAAAAATATTTCTTTAGTCTCAAATTGTGCATTTTCCCAAGGGTAATAGTAGAAAATGGACCATACAATTTGTGCAACTTCTCCTGAGTACGCCGATACCCCATATGTGGGTGAAAACTGCTGTTTGTGCGCACGGGAAGGAGCGCCATTTGACTTCTGGAATGCAAAATTGTATGGAATCGAGAGCAGAAGCCATTTCGTATTTGCAGAGCCCGTGATGAGCTTAAATATTGGAAACCCCCCACAAGTGACCCCATTTTGGAAACTAGACCCCCAAGGACTTTATCTAGATGTGTGGTGAGCAGCTTGGCTTCACAGAATTTTATAACGAACAGTGAAAATGTAAAATCACATTTTTCTCCAAAAAAATATTGCTTTAGCTCCAGATTTTTTGCTCAATTTCTTCTGAGTATGTCGATACCTCATATGTGGTGGGAAACTACTGTTTAGACATACTGCGATGCTCTGATAAGATGGAGTGACGTTTTGGAACGCAGACTTTGATGGATTGGTCTGCTGATGCCATGTCGCGTTTGGAAAGCCCCTAATGTGCCTAAATAATGGAAACTCTCCCACAATTGACACCATTTTGGAAACTTGACTCCTCAAATAATTTATCTAGAGGCATTGTTTTAGTTATGATAATCTTTTGGTTTTACTGGTGTATGAATTTATATTGTGGTGGTATGTGTAAGTTGTGCTGAGTATGACTGACTATAAAAGGGTGTTGTGTTAAAGGGTTAGTCCGAAACCCAAAAGTAAATTTCAGTTAATAAATCTTTAAAAACGAATAACTTTTGTAATTTGTCGTGTTGAAATTCACTTCCGTTCACACTGTACTGCAACTTCCAAACATGTACAGCTTCCCTCACCTCGACAGTGTCACTGAGCACCTTGTTCTTCTATATCTTGCTCCGTGGTGGTCGGTCTTGGCCTTCTCACCTCGGCCGTGTCTCTGAGCACCTTGTGCTTCTATATCTTGCTCCGTGGTGGTCGGTCTTAGCCTTCTCACCTCGACCATGTGTATGAGCACTGAACACCTTGTGCTTCTATATCTTGCTCCGTGGTGGTCGGTCTTGGTCTTCTCACCTCAACCATGTGTATGAGCACTGAACACCTTGTGCTTCTATATCTTGCTCCGTGGTGGTCGGTCTTGGTCTTCTCACCTCAACCATGTGTATGAGCACTGAACACCTTGTGCTTCTATATCTTGCTCCGTGGTGGTCGGTCTTAGCCTTCTCACCTCAACCATGTGTATGAGCACTGAACACCTTGTTCTACTGGGCCTCCAGGGAAGTTGCATTTTGGAATATGACAGCACTGGAGGTTAAGTTAATGGCATTCTGGTTGCTTCACGTTTGATTCTTCTCTTTTTTTTTTGGTCCATTTTGCCTGTGGAAAACAAGCTGCCTAATTCTGCACACCTTGATAAAGGACGTTTTATTCTTAGGTCGCACCCTCCTCATTACACACGTCACCTAATCTGCTCCATCCAATAAGCATCCCATGTTATACAGTACGGAGTTGGAAAAATCTCCATAAAAATGATATGGTCTAAATACTCACCTGCCAATAATTCTGCATACAATATATAGGGATTAGCTGTATGGGGACAGTAGTAAAGCAAATTACGAAAGTGGGTATGGATGAAAAATAGATTCTTATAAAGGTCGTTTTAGGTATCAGACAATGTCTTTAATTTAATTTATTCTACAGGTCATAATGGTTATGGTGATGCCAAAATTAAATCACTTGCTTTTTGATAAAAAATGTTTTTTTGTGTGTTTTTTTTGAGTGTGTGTAGCTGTTCACGGTGCAGAATAAATAAAGATATGAATCTTCTGCCTTTCAGAATGTTGCCATACTTGCAAGATCATGTCTAAGATTACTTACAAATTACTGCTAAATTTTTGCAACTCGCTTCCAATCACCTATATTTTTCAAGTTCCTGTCTAGTGGTCGAGAGGTGTAATACAGGTGATTAGAGTATCATCAAAAAGTTAATTTATTTCAGTTCTTCAATACAAAAAATGAAACTCAATAATCATAGGTCACTCTCTTTGTAATGACTCTATTTCAAATGTTTATTTCTGTTAATGTTGATGGTTATGGCTTACAGCTAATGAAAACACAAGTCATTATCTCAGTAAATTGGAATAATTAACAAGAAACACCAGCAAAGGCTTCCTAAGCATTTATAAACGCCCCTTAGTCTGTTTCAGTAGGCTTCACATTCATGGGGAAGACTTCTGACTTGACAGATGTCCACAAAGCAGGCATTGACACACTCCACAAGGAGGGTAACCAGAAAAGGTCATTGCTAAAGAAGCCGGCTGATCAGAGAGCTGTATCCAAGCATATTAATGGGAAGTTGAGTGGAGGGTAAAAAGTGTGGTAGAAAAAGGTGCACAAGCAACCGGGATAACCGCAGCCTTGAAAGGATTGTTAAAGAAAAGTCGATTCAATAATTTGGGGGAGATTCACAAGGAGTGGACTGCTGCTGATGTCATTGCTTCAAGAGCCACCACACACAGACGTATCCAGGACATGGGCTACAGGTGTCGCATTCCTTGTGCCAAGCCACTCATGACCAATAGATAATGCCAGAAACGTCTTACCTGGGCCAAGGAGAAAAAGAACTGGACTGTTGCTCAGCGGTCCAAGGTGTTGTTTTCTGATGAAAGTAAATTTTGCATTTCATTTTGAATCAAGGTCCCAGAGTCTGGAGGAAGAGTGGAGAGGCCACAATCCAAGCTGCTTGAGGTCTAGTGTGAAGTCTCCACAATCAGTGATGGTTTGGGGAGCCATGTCATCTGCTGGTGTAGGTCCACTGTGTTTCATCAAGACTAAAATCAGCGCAGCCGTCTACCAGGACATTTTAGAGCACTTCATGCTTCCCTCTGCAGACAAGCTTTTTGGAGATGGAAATTTCATTCTCCAGCAGGACTTGGCACCTGTCCACACTGCCAAAAGTACCAATACCTGGTTTAAAAACAGTATCACTGTACTTGATTGGCAGCAAACTCGCCTGACCTTAACCCCATAGAGAATCTATATGGTATTATCAATATGAAGATGATAGACACCAGACCCAACAATGCAGACGAACTAAAGGCTGCTATCAAAGAAACCTGGGCTTCCATAACACCTCAGCAGTGCCACAGGCTGATGCAGTAATTGATTCAACAGCAGCCCGGATCAAGTACTGAGTGCATTTGCTGAACATACATTTCAGTAGGCCAACGTTTCGTATTTTAAAATCATTTTTGAAGCTGGTGTTATACAGTATTCTAATTTACTGAGATAATGACTTGTTGGTTTTCATTGGCTGTAAGCCATAATCATCAACATTAACAGAAATAAATATTAGAACTAGATCACTCTGTTTGTAATGACTCTATATAATGAGTTTCACTTTTTGCATTGAAGAACTGAAATAAATTAACTTTTTGATGATATTCTAATTTTGTGAGAAGCACTTGTGTTCAGTAGGTGTTACGGACTTCTGGGGATTCTACTGTATATAATATAATCCTTTTCAGTGTTGTCTTAACATGTTTTACCCATTCCACTTAAGAATGGTCTTGAATGCCTCCGCAGTAGGAGGTGACACTGGTAATTATGGGGCAAACAGCAATTTTACTACAATCTTTTTGCAAAATGAGTTTTGCTTCTAGCATTGGTGTCGTAATTGAGCAATTTACCTAAAACTTGTGCGGCTGTAAGTGGCTGTTCAGTATGATATGATTGTCTATAGAAGATATTGCTTTTTTGTGTTCACAGATGAATGTAAAATCTTGAAACGTAGGAAGCTTCATGGCAAATCTGTCCCACATTATGCGGCTATTGAACCGACGGGAAATGGATTGACGATTATCTCTTACAAACCCTTCAGATTCATTGTGGATGAGGAAAATCAGCCAGAAGAGGAGAGAATGGAAGAGGAGAAGAAAGGTAATGTTGACACCGGTGTTCCCTTGATGCAATTTCCTTATAATGTGAAATTTTGCATGTGAAATACAATTTTTACTTTCCCTGCACACACAGAAATAACTTGTGACAGTAGTGGTTTATCACACAATAGAAGTAATAAAATATTTTTATGGAGCAGAATTTGTAGGAGTTAAAATGTCCCCAGGTAAAAAATGTTTTAGAATGGAAACAGCTTTTCATGCAAATATAAATATATTATTCAGCATTTCCAAATATATGTTGTATACCGGATTTATATTATTTCTTTAACCCCTTCATGACGGGAGCTTTTTTCGGTTTTGCTTCTTCGTTTTTCGCTCCCCTTCTTCCCAGAGCCGTAACTTTTTTTTATTTTTGCGTCAATATGGCCGTGTGAGAGCTTATTTTTTGTGGGACGAGTTGTAATTTTGAACGACACCATTGGTTTTACCATGTTGTGTACTAGAAAATGGGAAAAAAATCCAAATGTGGTGAAATTGCAAAAAAGTGCAATCCTACACTTGTTCTTTGTTTGGCTTTTTTGCTAGGTTCACTAAATGCTAAAACTGACCTGCCATTATGATTCTCCAGGTCATTACAAGTTCATAGACACCAAACATGTCTAGGTTGTTTTTTTATCTAAGTGGTGAAAAAAATTCCAAACTTTACTAAAAAAAAAAAAAAAAAAAAAAAGTTCAATTTTCCGATACTCGTAGCGTCTCCATTTTTATATTGATAGATCGGGCGATTGTGAATGCGGCGATACCAAATATGTTTAGGTTTGATTTTTTTTTTATTGTTTTATTTTGAATGGGGTGAAAGGGGGGGTGATTTAAACTTTTATTTTGTTTTTTTCATATTTTAAAAAACTTTTTTTTTTTAAATTTTGGCATTCTTCTATAGCCTCCATGGGAGACTAGAAGCTGCCATAACTCGATTGGCTCTGCAACATAGAGGCAATGCTCAGATCACCTGTATGTAGCAGAATTACTGCATTGCTAAGAGCGCCGACCACAGGGTGGCGCTCATAGCAATCTGGCATCAACAACCATAGAGGTCTCAAGGAGATCTCTGGTTGTCATGTCGACGCACCGATGCGCGCATTTCCAACCGGATGGTTGGAAGCACTTGTTAAATGCTGCTGTCAGTTTGACAGCGGCATTTAACTAGTTAATAGGTGCGGGCTGATCGCGATTATGCCCACGCCTATTGCGGGTACAAATCAGCTGACATGTTCTGGCTTTGATGCGTCCTCACCGCCGGAGCCCACATCAAAGTGGGTGATACTGCCATCGAACATACTATTCCGTCCGATGACAGAAACTGGAAGCCTACGTAGCAGAACATAAGGAATACGTTTGCAGAATTTGTTCCTCATAAAGTATCACAAACCAAAAGATTACTTTAGCAGACAGGTATACTCAAATTATTAGGGTAGGTGCACACGGTCAGTTAACACTGTGGGTTGCACACTAAGTACCTCCGCAGCGTTCAACCTGCAGTGTCCAGATGTTACCGTATAGTGGGTGGGATTTCAAGAAATCCCACGCCCATTATGCGTGCACCAACACCTGCTGCTTACCTGCGGAGACTGACATGCAGCGCGTCTTTCCAGACTGCAGCATGTCAATTTATCTTACGGAGACGAGAGCCTCCACAAGATAAATTTCACCCGTACAATGTATTGGACACAGTGAATCCATATGGTTTAATGAATACAAGCGGAATCACCTGCGTTCAAAAGCGTGGCTAATTGCTGACCGTGTGCACCTACCCTGACTTTTTATTCCTGGTGGGTTGTGTAGTGAAAAAGTTGTTTATATTTTCCTGGTAGTCTTGACTCATGATCTGGAGAAAGTAAGTTCTCACTCTCAAACACCCAACTCTGCATTCAGAAACTCAAATTCGACAGCAATGTGAGCAGCCTCTTGTCTCGCTCGGACATGGGTAAGTCCAGTGGACGACACTGCATACAGATACGACGAAATGGAAAAGGGAGAGAAAGTTCCTTACAGTAGGGAGCGAGATGGGATAGTCAATGAGTTCAAGGTCAAAAGCTAGGAGGGTATGTCATAATTAGAGGGAAGTGACAAAGGCGTTGTCAGTTAATGGTCCGAGGTCAAAATACCAGGAGGAAAACCGATCAGAGCAAAGGGGTTAAACAGACGGAAGGTCAGAATGAGGTCCAAGGTCAGGCAGCGAAAGTTCATCTAACAAAACACTAAGCACATAGTAGAAAACAAACCACACTTAGCTGAAGCTATATCTAGCAGGGGTCTGGGACTGACAGCCCTGCTAAGCAGCTGGGCAATCACCTGGGACAGAACAACTGAAGACATCTCAGCACCTTCCAGTCTCAGATATGACATCCGAGCTGTCAAGCAAAACACGGACCACTTCAGCACACCCCTGCACCAGATTGAACGGCTGAACCTTCAGTAACTGCATCCCAGACACACTGAGGGGTGGAATCGTGACAACAGGGTCATAGATGTATCATAATTTTATGAATTAGACAGGTTCTTTAGATGCTAAAGCAACTGATATAAATAGGATCTTCAGCATAGCATAGCTGAGCTGTACTACACCCCTGCTACCAGCTGATTTATTAGACATGGTTTTTAAGTACGTGTTTTACATTCCGAACCAAATAATGGGTCGAATACTGAAGATATCTATATAAAAAATATAGCTTTATTTGTTATAAATTAAAACATGATAATAAAAAATCAGATGTCATAATAGGGAACGCCTAAAGGAGGCACTCAGAGTAAATAGAAATAAAGTCTGTATAATTACTGATGAACTCTCAGGATTTCAATATGTCATAAGATTCACTAGCAAAATTAGATGGGTCAGGTAATACATATTTAAATAATTAACTTGCTATATCAACACACAGTCATTATTCTGGTACAGCACCTTAAATTTTAAAATCCTAAAGTCACAGTTGCATTATATGTACATTCAGGTGCTGCCCTTATATTCCTGTCTCGCACTTGTTTGGATGGATCAATAGGGACTGCAGCCCTTGACTACGAGTGGTATTAATACTGACACCTGGGAGGATCTAAGGGAATGCATGAGAATAAAGTGCAGAGTGCTATGCTTAATGTACCTGATAGTAAAGAGTCCGTGAAGGCTCCAATGTCCGAGGTCACTTCAGCGTCCCCTCACCCCGACGCGTGTTTCACCGCCAGCTTCTTCCTGGGTCATGGTTTTTAAGTACATCTGAATGTGCTCGACCAGCAGCATTAGAACTACTGGAGGATGGATCCTGTAGCAACAGAGGATGAAGAGAGCCCTGGGTGCATCATTAGAGGGCTGATGGCTGCAAATCTGTACAGATTTAAAAATGGGTTATATTGGCACGTGATTAATAGAGATGGATGAACCCGAACAGTAAAGTTTGGCGTCCGTACCGAACACCTGCAGTTTGGGCACGAACATCGAACATGGACTTCACTATGAAGTCCGTGTTACTGTTCGGTTCGGCTGCCCGAACACCGGATGTTTGTCACACTGTCATGTGCATGACAGCGCGGTGAACACCGCTTTTGATCGACTGTGAAATCATCCCTACTGGTCGGAGAGCTGCGGTCTCCAAGCTGTCAAGACAGTGTGAGCGCGCAGCTGTGATCGGAGGTATAAAGTTCACCTCCGGTCACTGGTGTCAGCTGTTGGGACTACAGCTCCCATCTCACCGGGGTCACCGCAGTTCAGCCCAGCTGAGAACGCGGACTCAGTGACCGGCGGTAACCTCGATGTCACCGCTGGTCGCTGAGGCTGCACTCGCAGCAGTTCAGTCACCAGTTGTTCTCAGCCTGAACGATTTCACATTGCTTACTCAATTTTGCTCCAAAGAATGAAATGTCAAATATATCTGTACTGCATCTTTACATAATAATTAAGCCAGATACATCCTTCGTGTTGCGAGGGATTGACCCATTTAGCAATGTCTTGTCCTGTTTGCATTATTACTCATTACCATGTGAGCCACGCACCGGCCTGTTACATTGGCAGAAAAATTAGCGTAAATGTATTTGGTTTTGAGCAGTGATAACGGTGATGCATGACGGCTGTGTATGTCAAGATTTGGGCATTGCATTTCGTCTCCAAGCCCTTGTCGTTCTGGCTCAGTGAACCTCTTCTTTTCGCTGCCATCGCTTTTCTCCTTTGTTTATCATCTTTCATCCAATCATTGTGTTTCCTGCAGAAATGAAATCTATCTAGATTGTCAACTGTGGGATTCTTCTCCCTGTGGTCATTGGTTCCTATAAACATTAATTCCACATTTTGGACATGTTAGACAGATTGGAGTGGAAACTATTAGCGTGTCCTAAATTCGTGATGGCATTCACAGTCTATTAGAGCCGTCATACGAATGTGGAATTTAATTTACAAGTTGTAAAGTAGATCTTCATTATCCTGAATTTCGTGACATAATTTAGTTTCAAGAACTACGATGGCCTTTAAGGGCATTGTCCGCTACTAGGATAACCCCTTGTCATTCCCCATGTTTAGCTCTGTTAAAATGATAAAAAAACCCTCTGTACGCGCGTCCTGTGCCGACGCCGTTCCAGCAGTGTCGGCACTCGCGTTACCAGGGCTCACATGAGGTTATGTTACAAGAGTCCTGCACTGTCCCCGCCTTGGAACATATACTTAAGAAGAATTCACAGCTGCGGCTGGCCGCGTACTTCTTCTAGATTATTTACGCCTACGGAGACAGACGCTAAGGCTAATTGAGGGCCGGGCTCAAGCGACCTAACAACCTCACGTGAGTCCCGGGAATGCGAGTGCCGACATCATTGGAACGGTGTCGGCACCATTGGAACGGTGTCGGCACGGGAGGCGAGTGTAGGTGTTAATTAGTGATGAGCAAACGTGCTCGGACAAGGCGCTATTCGACCATGCTCGTGTGCTAACAGAGTTCCGTCGGCGTGCTCAAAAAATATGTTTAAGTCCCCATGGCTGCATGTCCTAATAACAGGCAATCGCTGCAAGTGTTGTGGCTGTCTAACAGCCCTGAGACATGCAGATGCGGGGACTCGAACATATTTTTCGAGCACGCCGAAGTTACTTGGTTAGCACACGAGCATGGCGGATAACACCTTATCAGAGCACGTTCGCTCATCACTAGTGTATATATTTTAATGGGGCCAAGCATGAGAAATGAGAAGAGGGTGTTCAAGTATTTGACAACTTTTTCAGGCGGCGGCGGGTGCTCTTGTGTAGAGCCTGCGCCATACCCAGATGATCGCTTTTGTTATCTCCTGCCACTTTCTCTGATAGCGTTCTATTCTGGGGGTTTAAGACGCCCATAGCGCTCTGCCCACCCACCCCAGCGAGGTGTAATCGAGGAGTTCTACTGGATTACCAATGCAACCAGTGTCCTACTTAACAACATAATGGATCTAAAGTGTCCTAAAAAGACTAATAAACATGGAGGAACAGCGTTGTGTTCCCTGACAACAGCTATGTTGACTCTTCACATTTGCGGGCCCAATTCTGCAACGTTAAAACTATTCGCCAGCTAGCGCATGCGCTAGATCAGTACGTAGCCCATGAAGCATCTTGCCTGTACACATCCTGCAGGTAGTTTTAGTCTCCTTGACTATGCTAGACTTGCACTTCCTCACTGCTAAAGGAGTTCTAGCTCCGTGGCAGCGTAGGCCACTAGTAATGACACAGCAGTCAGGTGACCCGGGACCAGGGGCTCCTTTCCTGTCCCTAACACTAGGGGGCGCTGGGGCCTCCACCCTTGCTTTATCCTCCTGAGTTAGCCCTCCATCTGTTCTCTTCCCCCACCCAGGGAGAGGGGCGCTACTGTGCACCATAGTACACCAACCCGACAAACAAGGCATTACAACCAAGGGTTACCAGAAAACTCCAGAAATACAAAATATTCACTCACATATAACATAGGAATGCATCGGGGTGTGGAGGTAGGGGAATAAACCAAAACAGAGAAGGACAAGGAAATACCACGCATACAAACCAAACAACCGTCTCTGATAACTCCTCCAACGCTCCTTCTCATATGAACTCCTCTCCCACCGTTAGCCATGCAGCAAATGCTAGCTCTGACAAGGATTTGTAACAGAGCCCAGATTATAAAGGGAAAAGGAGTTGCTAACCGAGCTCAGCTGTGAGCACAGGGATTTCCAACATGACCGATTAACCTCTATTCTGCTTCTTCTCAGCGCCGGAGTAGGGGCATTCAGATGCTGCGGTCTTCTGGCTTGATTCCGCTGATGTTACTTACTAAGCTATTAGCTTTCATTTTGATAAAATCACAGTTTTATCTGCTGCAGGTCTAGCAGTGCTCAGAATGCTGAGCTCTATATAACCCCTCCTACTCCACTGATTGGAAGCTGTCTGTGCATAGGCAGAAAGCTGCCAATCAGTAGTGGGGGGGTGGTTATAAAGATCACATAGATATGGAGGACTACATGACAGCAGGCCTATTAGTGCTCTAATGATAATCTCCTGCTGACACAACATTGATTTTATTAAAACCACAGAAAGACGCCCAGTCAGTGATACACCTCTGGAATCAGGGTCTCTATCTTTACATTATGCTGCTCTCCGATAAGGTGGATAAAACCTGGTGACAAATTCCCTTTAAGGGTAAGCGCACACATTGTCTTTTTCAGGTGGATTTTGACTGAAAAAGCTCTTAAGCAACGCTAAAAAGAATGACCATATACACCGCAATATTAAAATGATTGCTGTGTATATATTCAGACTTTCAGCTTCTGCTTGGAGGCCGCAAAGTAGTTTATATCCAAGTGTCCCAAAAAAAGAGAAAACGCCGCCGAAAACTCGAAAAACAGATTATAAATACTCCAGAAAAAGACACTTCAGGAGAAAAGGCATTAGAGAACCCGCTGTGTTTTGCCAGAGGAAGACGCTGTAGGACACAAGGGCATCTTTTGTCCTGAAACGAGTGTTTCTGGAGTATTTTCGATCATTGTTTCGTCTTTTTCTCTGGCTTTTTTTTGGGTGGGGAACGCATTTTGATATAAACTACTTAGCGGCTTTCAAGGAGAATCTAAGAGGTTCCGTGAGCACACACCGAGCAGTACTTCTTTGCCAGCAGATCCTCCTCCTCCTTGTTTTTTGTTGAGCAAATATGTGCAGATGACGGCAGAGGAGGTGATGGATTTTTGGGCATCGCAGTATTGTGTTTTCTAATTTGTCTTCTGTATTGTTTTACTTTTGTATTGTGAAGAATCACCACCTTTATTGGGTAATACGGAAAGAAATAGGGTGGTAAAGAAAATAATCCCTTGTTTTTGTGCAGAATCCTTATTCCAGGACTGGTATTGCTTTAAACGAGCCCCCCGTCCTCTGCCTTATCACACTGGCATGTTTTTCATTGCAGCTTTTCACATGCAGACCCCGTTCTAACAGCAGCTAATTGTTAATCTCGTACAGTTGTGATGTCACCGCGGCCGGGTAATTACACCGTTCCTTTCATTGTGAAATTACACCGACAATGGTGGCCATCGCTGAGGACTATTATTCCAGTTTCATTAAAAGTAACCTATGGCTTAAACCCTTGTGCTTTGTAGGTAGGAACAAAGGGAACGTTTGTGGGGTTTTTGTTGGTTGTTCTTTTATCTTTGTTTCTTGACGAGATATAATTTTTATTTATTTTTGTATATAATAGTCTTTTCTCAGGAAGACTAAAGGGAGCCCTGGTCTTTATCTGCCTTTCCCATCTATATATATAATTGTCTAAGGGGTACTTCCGTCACGGTTATTCATTCACTGATTGGTCTCGGCAGCTGCCTGTCATGGCTGCCGAGACCAATCAGCGACGGGCACAGTCCAATTAGTCCCTCCCTACTCCCCTGCAGTCAGTTCCCGGCGCCCGCTCCATACTCCCCGCAGTCACCGCTCACACAGGGTTAATGCCAGCGGTAATGGACCTCGTAATGCAGCGGGTAACTCACTCCGTTACCGCCGCTATTAACCCTGTCACCAAGTTTTTACTATTGACGCTGCCTATGCAGCATCAATAGTAAAAGGATCTAATGTTAAAAATAATAATAATTTAAAAAAAATCATTATATACTCCCCTTCCGCCGCCTTTCCCGCTTCTCGCCACCCTCCGGTAACCGCTCCATGCAAGCGGCAGGTTCCGGTGGCAAGGATCGTATGGCAGAAGGACCTGCCATGACGTCACGGTCATGTGACCGCGACGTCATCACAGGTCTTGCGCGAGCAGGACCTGCCATTACGTCACCATCATGTGACTGCGACATCATCACACCCTGGGACCGGATGCTGCCGCCTGTACCGCACACAGGCGACAGAACTACAAGGTGCCCTCAGATCGGAAGGTGAGTATGTTAGAACTTCAAGGGGCCCTCGGATCGGAAGGTGAGTATGTTTATTTTTTAACCTGTGACATACGTGGCTGGGCAATCTACTCCGTGGCTGGGCAATCTACTCCGTAGCTGGGCAATATACTACGTGGCTCTGTGCTGTATACTACGTCGCTGTGCAATATACTACGTCACTGGGCAATATACTACGTGGCTGTGCAATATACTACGTGGCTGTGCAATATACTACGTGGCTGTGCAATATACTACGTGGCTGTGCAATATACTACGTGGCTGTGCAATATACTACGTGGCTGTGCAATATACTACGTGGCTGGGCAATATACTACGTCACTGGGCAATATACTACGTGGCTGGGCAATATACTACGTTACTGGGCAATATACTACGTGGCTGTGCAATATACTACGTGGCTGCAATATACCGCATCACTGGGCAATATACCGCGTCACTGGGCAATATACTACGTCACTGGGCAATATACTGCGTCGCTGGGCAATATACTACGTGTCTGGCCAATATACTACGTGGACATGCATATTCTAGAATACCCGATGCATTAGAATCGGGCCACCATCTAGTATTACATAATGTAGAGGAGGGCGTCTCTCCATAGATGAGTTCTCTTTCCATTAATGGCGTTATGAAAGGACTTTTGTAATTTTCTTCTTAGGCCTCTTTCACACGTCCAGATAATTCCGGTACCGAAGAAATCGGTACCGGAGTTATCCGTGTCCGTGTGCTCACGTGGCACACGTGCGGCATCCGTGTGCCGCCTGAGGACCACATGGACCGTGCAGGAGAGACAGCGCTACAGTAAGCGCTGTCCCCCCCCCCGCTGTGGTGCTGAAGGCGGCATTCATCTCTTCTCCCCGCAGGAGAGAAGAGATGAATGATCAAGTTTTTTTTCCTTTTTAGTTAAAAATAAAGTTGCATGTGACCCCCGCCTCCCACCCCCAGTGCGCCGCCCGGCCCCTTGCAGAAGAAATACTCACCTAGCTCCCACGATGTCTCCTCTCTCCTCTCTGCGCCGGCAGCGTCTCCTGTGTGAGCGGTCACGTGGTACCGCTCATTACAGTGAGGATTATGCGCATAATCCTCACTGTAATGAGCGGTCCCACGTGACCGCTCACACAGGACAGGCTGCCGGTGCAGAGAAGAGACAGGAGACATCGCGGGAGCTAGGTGAGTATTTCTTCTGCAAGCGGCCGGGCGGCGCACTGGGGGTGGGAGGCTGGGGTCACATGCAACTTTATTTTTAACTAAAAAGGAAAAAAAACGTGATCATTCATCTTCTCTCCTGCGGGGAGAAGAGATGAATGCTGCCTTCAGCACCACAGCGGGGGGGACAGCGCTTACTGTAGCGCTGTCTCTCCTGTGGGTGGTACGTGCACACGGAGGAGAGTGCACACTGTTCTCCGTGTGCGCGTGTGCAGGACGTATTGCAGTACGTTCTGCCGGAGAAACACGGACATATCTCCGTGTTTTGCACACGGGACACACGGTCCGTGAAAACACGGAGACATGTGCATAGACCCATTCATTTGAATGGGTCTACGTGTGTCAGTGTCTCCGGTACGTGAGAAAACTGTCACTACACGTACCGAAGCCACTGACGTGTGAAAGAGGCCTTAGGCTGTGTTCACACATTCAGTATTTATAAGGCAAAACCAGGAGTGGAACAATCAGAGGAAAAGTATTATAGAAAGACGTCACCACTTCTGTATTTTTCTCCCACTCCTGACTTTGGCTTACAAATACTGATGTAAAATACTGACCGTGTGAACATGGCCTAACTTCCTGCCTGTGCTGGCTCATAACGGTCACGGACTACTCTTGCCGGAGATTTTGCTGCTTTATTTGACCTCACGTCAACAGAACAGCTCTTCCTCTCTGATCTCATGACCGACGTACTGGGAGCAGTAGGGACCGCTGGGATCTGTACTGGGAGCAGTGGGAATAGCGGAGATCTGTACTGGGAGCAGTGGGGATAGCGGGGATATGTATTAGGAGCAGTGGGGACAGTGGGGATATGTACTGGGAGCAGTGGGGACCGCAGGGATCTGTATTGGGAGGAGTGGGGACCGCAGGGATCTATACTGGGAGCAGTGGGGATCTATACTGGGAGCAGTGGGGACCGCAGGGATCTGTTATGACCGATTCTTTTTAACCTCTTTATTAATGACCTTGTGGATGGGATTTAGAGTAAAGTGTCAGTCTTTGCTGACGACACCAAACTACAGCTCTGGAAAAAATTAAGAGACCACTGCAAAATGTTTAGTCTGTCTGATTTTTCTCTTATATTTTTGAATAAAATTTAAATTGTTCTTTTATTCTATAAACTACTGAAAACATGTCTCTGAATTCCAAGCAATAAATTTTGTATTTTTTTTTTTTTTTCTAAAAAGAGAAATGGTCAAAATTAAAAAATAAATAATAATGCAATGAAAACAAGTTCATAATCCTTTAGAGACAACAATACTAATGTTTTAACTCAGGAAGAGTTCAGAAATCAATATTTTGTGGAATAACCATGATTTTTAATCACAGCTTTCATGCGTCTTGGTGGGGAAATGTTGAGACTGATGGACCTATGTCTTTTTTTCAGCCCATGTAACTATGTAATCTCACCTTGTGCTTTGGTGACTCTGATGTTTACCGACATTTGAATCTAACACTAACCTTCAAAGCCGACCATGATCTCCTCCATATATCTCAAAACTAATCTCATGATATCACACGTAATCTCTGGTCCTTCCAGGACCTCCTTCTCTCCTCCACACTTTAACAATCCTCACTTAATTGCCTCAGTCTTTCCCCGAGCTTTCCTCATACTCTGGAATTTCTGTAGCCCATCACCTCTGACCTTCTGTAGCCCTATCCACCACATTCAGACGGAACTCTAAAACGCATCTCTTCAGGAAAGCGTACAGCCTGCAATGACCCTCCTCACCACGACCAGAGCCGCCGCCTGACCACTACCAGAGCTGCCACAACCCCCCAAACTACTGTCTATAAGCTGCGACGGCCCTCTCCGGCTCTGTACCCATCTGTCTTTCTTAGTTTCTCTGCCCTCTCCGGCTCTGTACCCGTCTGTCTTTCTTAGTTTCTCTGTCCTCTCCGGCTCTGTACCCGTCTGTCTTTCTTAGTTTCTCTGTCCTCCCCGGCTCTGTACCCGTCTATCTTTCTTAGTTTCTCTGTCCTCTCCAGCTCTGTACCCTCTGTCTTTCTTAGTTTCTCTGTCCTCTCCGGCTCTGTACCAGTCTGTCTTTCTTAGTTTCTCTGTCCTCTCCGGCTCTGTACCCGTCTGTCTTTCTTAGTTTCTCTGTCCTCTCCGGCTCTGTACCCATCTGTCTTTCTTAGTTTCTCTGTCCTCTCCGGCTCTGTACCCTCTGTCTTTCTTAGTTTCTCTGCCCTCTCCGGCTCTGTACCCGTCTGTCTTTCTTAGTTTCTCTGTCCTCTCCGGCTCTGTACCCGTCTGTCTTTCTTAGTTTCTCTGTCCTCTCCGGCTCTGTACCCGTCTGTCTTTCTTAGTTTCTCTGTCCTCTCCGGCTCTGTACCCATCTGTCTTTCTTAGTTTCTCTGTCCTCTCCAGCTCTGTACCCGTCTGTCTTTCTTAGTTTCTCTGCCCTCTCCGGCTCTGTACCCGTCTGTCTTTCTTAGTTTCTCTGTCCTCTCCGGCTCTGTACCCGTCTGTCTTTCTTAGTTTCTCTGCCCTCTCCGGCTCTGTACCCGTCTATCTTTCTTAGTTTCTCTGTCCTCTCCGGCTCTGTACCGTCTGTCTTTCTTAGTTTCTCTGCCCTCTCCGGCTCTGTACCCGTCTATCTTTCTTAGTTTCTCTGTCCTCTCCGGCTCTGTACCCGTCTGTCTTTCTTAGTTTCTCTGTCCTCTCCGGCTCTGTACCCGTCTGTCTTTCTTAGTTTCTCTGTCCTCTCCGGCTCTGTACCCGTCTGTCTTTCTTAGTTTCTCTGCCCTCTCCGGCTCTGTACCCGTCTATCTTTCTTAGTTTCTCTGTCCTCTCCGGCTCTGTACCCGTCTGTCTTTCTTAGTTTCTCTGTCCTCTCCAGCTCTGTACCCGTCTGTCTTTCTTAGTTTCTCTGCCCTCTCCGGCTCTGTACCCGTCTGTCTTTCTTAGTTTCTCTGTCCTCTCCAGCTCTGTACCCGTCTGTCTTTCTTAGTTTCTCTGCCCTCTCCGGCTCTGTACCCGTCTATCTTTCTTAGTTTCTCTGTCCTCTCCGGCTCTGTACCCGTCTATCTTTCTTAGTTTCTCTGTCCTCTCCGGCTCTGTACCGTCTGTCTTTCTTAGTTTCTCTGTCCTCTCCGGCTCTGTACCGTCTGTCTTTCTTAGTTTCTCTGTCCTCTCCGGCTCTGTACCCGTCTATCTTTCTTAGTTTCTCTGTCCTCTCCGGCTCTGTACCAGTCTGTCTTTATTAGTTTCTCTGTCCTCTCCAGCTCTGTACCCGTCTGTCTTTCTTAGTTTCTCTGCCCTCTCCGGCTCTGTACCCGTCTGTCTTTCTTAGTTTCTCTGCCCTCTCCGGCTCTGTACCCGTCTGTCTTTCTTAGTTTCTCTGCCCTCTCCGGCTCTGTACCGTCTGTCTTTCTTAGTTTCTCTGTCCTCTCCGGCTCTGTACCCGTCTGTCTTTCTTAGTTTCTCTGTCCTCTCCGGCTCTGTACCCGTCTGTCTTTCTTAGTTTCTCTGTCCTCTCCGGCTCTGTACCCGTCTGTCCTTCTAAGTTTCTCTGTCCTCCCCGGCTCTGTACCCGTCTGTCTTTCTTAGTTTCTCTGTCCTCCCCGGCTCTGTACCGTCTGTCTTTCTTAGTTTCTCTGTCCTCCCCGGCTCTGTACCCGTCTGTCTTTCTTAGTTTATTTGCTGTGATTTAAATTTGTGTTTCCAGTTCACCACCTGACAGCACCATTGGAGGACGTCCTTCTTACCCTCAGTGGGACAGGAACAACAAGCGGTTAATAGGACCCTCCCCACTCCACCCACGAGTGTTTTTCCTGTCCCACTGCGGATAGGAACGGTAAGCGTATCCTCCGACGGTGCTGTGCAGATGGTGGGGATCCCTGCCACAAGACTTCTGCGGCTGATGCCTGCTATGGGGGGTCCCTCAGCCTTCCCAGTGTAGCGCTGCTCCTGGGGTCGGGTCCGCTTCCTCCGTATAGGGGGCTCTCGGTCCGGGCGCCTGTCTGCCGGGGAGTCAGGGCGGTGGTCACTTCCAGCACGCGACCAGCTCCAGCGTGCGGCCGCAGCTTCACCAGAGACCGCTTCCAAGCGGACACTTCCGGGTCCAGCGGCCGCGTCACTTCCGGCTGCGACGGCCGCGTCACTTCCGGTCGTGGCCAGCGTGGGAGAACGGCGCCGGCAGCAGCCCCGGCCTCAGTGAGGAGTATAGCGCGGTCAACCGCAGCGGCGGTAAGGAGGGCAGGATCAACCAGGTAAATCCTATATAAACTTACTAAGGCTACGTTCACATTTGCGTTGTTGTGTGTTGCGTCGGCGACGCATCGGCGACGCAACGCACAACGCATGCAAAACGCATTGTTTTGTGACGCATGCGTCCTTTTTTTGCTTGATTTTGGACGCACAAAAAATGCAACTTGCTGCGTCCTCTGCGCCCTGACACGTGCGCCGCAGTGACGCATGCGTCACAAAACGCAAGTGCAGCGCATGTCCATGCGCCCCCATGTTAAATATAGGGGCGCATGACGCATGCGGCGACGCTGCGGCGCAGAACGCTAATGTGAACGTAGCGTAAGGGGGTCTTTATGCTGCCGGCCATCCTGACAAAGGAGCACTTGGCTATACGGCTAGAATTGTCCTCACTATGGAGGAGACAGCCAGACAGACCTGAGGGGACTGACCAGCTTCAGGGGCACGTGAGTGGGCTATATTAAGCCATACCACAAAGCTCACCCCTCCCCCTACTTCCCTACCTACGTAGTATTCCATATGTATCTCTATCTATCCTAGGCAGAGCCTCCCATTCCCACATCCGAAAGGAAAAAATCTGGGAAAAGTAAATGCCCAATATATGCCACTAAGTTTCCGGAAAATTGGCGGAAGCCATTATGCAAATCATGCACATCCAAGATTGTGGGGGATGAACAAACTGCGTCACTAACCAGTATGAGGACAATGATTCGGCAAGAGGTTCAGGCATCCATCTCAAGCTTGAATCTTCCCCAAACAAGTCAGTCAGAACCGCAAGCCTCACGGAAGAGGCCGAGGGAGTCTAGCCCCTCTACCGAAGGAGAGGTTTCGGAAGATTCTGACCAGGAAGAAAGAGACGGATCATTGGGCAGAGGGAAGAGATATCTCTTCTCTGCGGCAGACACAGATGAGCTTCTTCATGCTGTACGTAACACCATGCAGTTACAGGACACGCCAGAGGAAACCTCGATCCTGGATGAGATGTTTGGCGGATTACATGCCCAGGTCACAAAGGTTTTTCCCGTCAACAACCACATCCGTTCCATGATTCTGGAAGAATGGCAGGAAGCGGAGAAGAGACTAGTAGTGCCCAGAGATTTCAGACTCCGTTTGCCTTATAATCCAGAGGACATTAAAGTGTAGGATGAAGTTCCCAAGATTGATTTTCCATTAGCAAAAGTGGCGAAGAAGACCTCAATCCCATTTTAGGACTCCTCCGCATTGAATGATCCTATGGATCGCAAAGCAGATGGTCTGCTCAGGAGAACTTGGGAGTCCTCCACAGCAATAATACAGGCCAATATATAGCTGCAACATCGGTAGCCCGGTCAATGCATCTATGGATAGACGATTTGGAGGAACATCTCAAAGCTAAGACTTCCAGAGATGTTATTCTCAAATCCCTGCGGTTGCTTAAACTTGCAACAGGCTTTATGGCAGACGCTTCTGCTGAATCTGTACGCTTCGCTGCCAGAAGCGAGTCTTTATCCAACGCTGCCAGAAGAGCCATCTGGCTAAAGACCTGGTCGGGGGATATCCAGTCAAAAAATAAATTGAGCGGAATCCCATTCTCAGGGAATAAAGTATTTGGGCCTATTCTAGATGACGTTCTAGAAAAGGCCTCTGATAAGAAGGGGTTCCCTGAGGAAAATACAAAAAAGTACCAGCCCTTTCGTAGATCCCGACCTAGTCAGAAGACAGACTACAGGGGGAAAGGGAAGACTGGGAGTTGGTCTTATCCCAAGGGTGGAAAGGGTAGAGACTCCATCTTCCCAAGTGCAGGTACAGGAAAGCCAAATAAATGACATCAAGGTGGGTGGTCGGTTACAAAAATTTCTAGGGGGTTGGCAGAAAGTATCCCAAAATCCTTGGATTCTGCAGGTAATTGCTCAGGGGTACAAACTAGAGTTCTCCAGCAGTCCCCCAGAAAGATTTGTGGTAACCCGACCCTGTCCACTCTCAGACTCTTCTATGTGGACAAACATCCAGGAGTTGATAGAGTTAGATGCGATAACTCCAGTACCCATCTCAGAAAGAGGCAAGGGCCATTACTCCCTTTTATTTTCAATAAAAAAACCGTCAGGGGACTCCCGGACGATCATAAATTTAAAACGACTAAACAGATGGGTCCGGTACAAAAGATTCAGGATGGAATCTATAAAGTCCACAACGCCTCTCATCGACAAGGACATGGTGATGTGCACCTTAGACCTAAGCAATGCATACTATCATGTCCCGATACACGCTTCCTACCAAAAATTCCTGAGATTTGCCCTAATGAACAAGGGAATATTATATCACTTCCAGTTCAGATGTCTCCCCTTTATGCTTGATTCGGCGCCCAGGATATTCACCAAACTGATGTCAGAAGTTGTGGCCTATCTAAGAAACCAGAATGTGACCATAGTACCATATCTGGACGACTTTCTGATAATGGCGAGATCAGAGAAACTTCTCAGGATAGATTGCAGCTTCACACTTTCCATCCTACAGGATCTGGGGTGGATTGTGAATTGGAAGAAATCCTGCCTGGTCCCAGATTCCAGAATTACATTTTTGGGGGTCATACTAGACTCAAATGTCAGAACATCTTTTTTACCAGAAGACAGACTGGAGGCCTTAATCAGGCACATACATCGATTCAGGAGAAGTACCCCCTCCATAAGAGAGGCAATGAGGATTCTGGGCTTTATGACAGCATGCATACCCTGTGTGAAATGGAGCCAATTCCACTCGCGGGAGTTAGAGAGAGGTCTTGGGATCTTGGAACAGGAAACAGAGTTCCCTAGACAAGAAGATGATTGTGTCTCCGTCAGTAAAGAGATCCCTAACCTGGTGGACCACACCGGAAAACCTGAGAGAGGGAGTTCCATGGATACTCGATCCCTGTGTTACGGTTACCACAGACACCAGTCAATATGGATGGGGAGGTCATATAGGAAGGACATACTATCAGGGAGAATGGACTCCTCAGATTGCCGCAAGATCATCAAATTTCAGGGAGCTGTATGCGATCTGGAAGGTGTTGTACCAGGCCCAGTCACAGGTCAGGGGCAGACACGTAAGGATACTGTCCGACAATGTCACAGCAGTGGCATTTCTAAGACACCAAGGAGGTCCGAAGCATCCACCACTGCAACACCTAGCAGACCAGATTTTCAGATGGGCAGAGAAATCTGTCAAATCCATCTTGGCAGTTCACCTGGAAGGCGCCAAGAATCAGGTAGCAGATTTCTTGAGCAGAACGTCGGTACATCCCGGAGAATGGGAACTGAACCCAGAAGTATTCAGCAGTCTGTGCCAAAAATGGGGAACACCTCAGGTGGATCTTTTCGTCACCAGGTCAAATACAAAGACCAGAGCATTTTTCTCGCTCAATCCTTTTAGACGGAGCCACTGCAGTAGACGCCTTTTCTCAGTATTGGGGAGAAGGTCTCCTGTATGCATTCCTGCCTCTTCCTCTGATACTGAAGACACTCAGGAAGATACGAGAAGAGAGAGCAACCGTAATCCTGGTGGTTCCTTTTTGGCCAAAAAGGAGCTGGTTTTCTCTACTATCCAGAATGTCAACAGAGAGACCAATCTTATTACCGAACAGGCAGGACCTTCTACTACAAGGGCCGGTGTTCCACAAGAACCCAGACTCTCTTCACCTATCTGCTTGGATCCTGAACGGCAAAACTTAAGATGCAGAGGCCTGTCAGAAGATGTCATTACCACATTCCAGGCAAGCAGAAAGCCGGTGACTTCGGCGATTTACAACAAAATCTGGAAGCGGTATTGTTCCTTTCTGGGAGAAGTTTCTGTGGATACTTCAAAACCAGACATTCCCAGAATCCTCGACTTCCTGCAACTGGGATTTGACAAGGGCCTTCGGCCTAGTACTCTAAAAGTACAGAATGCAGCGCTTAGTGTCTTTTTTGATATGTCACTAGCCTCCCATCCTTGGATAGCAAGATTTTCCAGGGCCACACAGAGAATGAGACCACTTGTGAGAAAATCAACTCCTCCTTGGGACCTAAACCTGGTCCTTAATACCCTGTGTAAAACCCCGTACTTGTTATCAGAAGATATGAGCATAGCCAATCTCTCCTTTAAAACTGCCTTCCTGGTTGCTATCACATCAGCTAAAAGGTTGGGGGAGATGCAGGCTCTTTCCACCCAGAACCCATATCTTCAGATCTTTGACGACCGGATAGTCTTAAAGGTACCGTTACACTAAACGATTTACCAACGATCACGACCAGCGATACGACCTGGCCGTGATCGTTGGTAAGTTGTTGTGTGGTCGCTGGAGAGCTGTCACACACAGCTCTCCAGCGACCAACGATGCCGAAGTCCCCGGGTAACCAGGGTAAACATTGGGTTACTAAGCGCAGGGCCGCGCTTAGTAACCCGATGTTTACCCTGGTTACCATTGTAAATGTAAAAAAAAAAAACACTACATACTTATATTCCGGTGTCTGTCACGTCCCTCGCCGTCAGCTTCCCGCTCTGACTGTGTCAGCGCCGGCCGTAAAGCACAGCACAGCGGTGACGTCACCGCTGTGCTCTGCTTTTACTTTACGGCCGGCGCTCGCAGTCAGTGCGGGAAGCTGACGGCGAGGGACGTGACAGACACCGGAATGTAAGTATGTAGTGTTTTGGGTTTTTTTACATTTACAATGGTAACCAGGGTAAACATCGGGTTACTAAGCGCGGCCCTGCGCTTAGTAACCCGATGTTTACCCTGGTTACAAGCGAACACATCGCTGGATCGGCGTCACACACGCCGATCCAGCGATGACAGCGGGTGATCCAGCAACGAAATAAAGTTCTGGCCTTCTAGCTCCGACCAGCGATGTCACAGCAGGATCCTGATCGCTGCTGCGTGTCAAACACAACGAGATCGCTATCCAGGACGCTGCAACATCACGGATCGTAGTCGTTCTCGTTCAAAAGTTGCTCAGTGTGACGGTACCTTTAGACTTAACCCAGCTTTCCTCCCCAAGGTAGTGTCCTCAACAAATATTAACCCCTTTCTGCCATTGGACGTACTATTCCGTCCATGTGGGGTGGGCCCTACTTCCCAAGGACGGAATAGTACGTCCAGCACGATCGGCCGCACTCACGGGGGGAGCGCGGCCGATCGCGGCCGGGTGTCAGCTGCCTATCGCAGCTGACATCCGGCACTATGTGCCAGGAGCGGTCACGGACCGCCCCCGGCACATTAACCCCTGGCACACCGCGATCAAACATGATCGCGGTGTGCTGGCGGTATAGGGAAGCATCGCGCAGGGAGGGGGCTCCCTGCGGGCTTCCTTGAGACCCCCGCAGCAACGCGATGTGATCGCGTTGCTCCGAGGGTCTCCTACCTCCTTCCTCGCTGCAGTTCCCGGATCCAAGATGGCCGCGGCATCCGGGTCCTGCAGGGAGGGAGGTGGCTTTCCAAGTGCCTGCTCAGTGCAGGCGCTGGTAAGCCTGCTTTGCTCTAAGTCAGATCGGTGATCTGACACAGTGCTGTGCACACTGTCAGATCACCGATCTGTGATGTCCCCCCCTGGGACAAAGTAAAAAAGTTAAAAAAAAATGTCCACATGTGTAAAAAATAAAAATAAAAAAAAAATTCCTAAATAAATAATAAAAAAAATTATTCCCATAAACACATTTCTTTATCTAAATTAAAAAAAATCAAACAATAAAAGTACACATATTTAGTATCGCCGCGTCTGTAACGACCCCACCTATAAAACTATATCACTAGTTAATCCCTTCAGTGAACACCGTAAAAAAAAAGAAAGAAAAGAAACGAGGCAAAAAACGCTTTATTCTCATACCGCCAAACAAAAAGTGGAATAACACGCGATCAAAAAGACGGATATAAATAACCATGGTACCGCTTAAAACGTCATCTTGTCCCGCAAAAAACGAGCCGCCATACACCATCATCAGCGAAAAAATAAAAAAGTTATAGTCCTCAGAATAAAGCGATGCCAAAATAATTATTTTTTCTATAAAATAGCTTTTATCGTATAAAAGCGCCAAAACATAAAAAAATGATATAAATGAGGTATCGCTGTAATCGTACTGACCCGAAGAATAAAACTGCCTTATCAATTTTACCAAACGCGGAACGGTATAAACGCCTCCCCCAAAAGAAATTAATGAATAGCTGGTTTTTGGTCATTCTGCCTCACAAAAATAGGAATAAAAAGCGATCAAAAAATCTTCCGTGCCCGAACATGTTACCAATAAAAACGTCAACTCGTCCCGCAAAAAACAAGACCTCACATGACACTCTGGACTCAAATATGGAAAAATTATAGCTCTCAAAATGTGGTAACGCAAAAAATATTTTTTGCAATAAAAAGCGTCTTTCAGTGTGTGACAGCTGCCAATCATAAAAATCCGCTAAAAAACCCGCTATAAAAGTAAATCAAACCCCCCTTCATCACCCGCTTAGTTAGGGAAAAATTTAAAAAATTTAAAAAATGTATTTATTTCCATTTTCCCATTAGGGTTAGGGCTAGGGTTAGGGTTAGGGCTAGGGTTAGGGTTAGGGCTAGGGTTGGGGCTAGGGTTAAGGCTACATTTAGGGTTGGGGCTAAAGTTAGGGTTAGGGTTGGGGCTAAAGTTAGGGTTAGGGTTTGGATTACATTTACGGTTGGGAATAGGGTTGGGATTAGGGTTAGGGGTGTGTCTGGGTTAGAGGTGTGGTTAGGGTTACCGTTGGGATTACGGTTAGGGGTGTGTTTGGAATAGGGTTTCAGTTATAATTGGGGGGTTTCCACTGTTTAGGCACATCAGGGGCTCTCCAAACGTGACATGGCGTCCGATTTCAATTCCAGTCAATTCTGCGTTGAAAAAGTAAAACAGTGCTCCTTCCCTTCCAAGCTCTCCCGTGCGCCCAAACCGGGGTTTACCCCAACATATGGGGTACCAGCGTACTCGGAACACATTGGAGAACAACTTTTGGGGTCCAATTTCTCCTGTTACCCTTGGGAAAATACAAAACTAGGGGCTAAAAAATAATTTTTGTGGAAAAAAAAAATATTTTTTATTTGCATGGCTCTGCGTTATAAACTGTAGTGAAACACTTGGGGGTTCAAAGTTCTCAAAACACAACTAGATAAGTTCCTTTGGGGGTCTAGTTTCCAATATTGGGTCACTTGTGGGGGGTTTCTACTGTTTAGGTACATTACGGGCTCTGCAAACGCAATGTGATGCCTGCAGACCAATCCATCTAAGTCTGCATTGCAAATGATGCTCCTTCCCTTCCGAGCTCTGCCATGCGCTCAAACGGTGGTTCCCCCCCCAGATATCAGGTATCAGCGTACTCAGGACAAATTGGACAACAATATATAGGGTCCAATTTCTCCTGTTACCCTTGGAAAAATACAAAACTGGGGGCTAAAAAATAATTTTTGTGGAAAAAAAAAAATTTTTTATTTGCATGGCTCTGCGTTATAAACTGTAGTGAAACACTTGGGGGTTCAAAGTTCTCAAAACACAACTAGATAAGTTCCTTTGGGGGTCTAGTTTCCATTATTGGGTCACTTGTGGGGGGTTTCTACTGTTTAGGTACATTAGGGGCTCTGCAAACGCAATGTGACGCCTGCAGACCATTCCATCTAAGTCTGCATTCCAAATGGCGCTCCATCCCTTCCGAGCCCTCCCATGCGCCCAAACGGTGGTTCCCCCCCACATATGGGGTATCAGCATACTCAGAACAAATTGGACAACAACTTTTGGGGTCCAATTTCTCCTGTTACCCTCGGGAAAATACAAAACTGGGGGCTAAAAAATAATTTTTGTGGGAAAAAATTTTTGTTTTATTTTTACGGCTCTGCATTATAAACTTCTGTGAAGCACTTGGTGGGTCAAAGTGCTCACCACACCTCTAGATAAGTTCCTTAGGGGGTCTACTTTCCAGATGGTGTCACTTGTGGGGGGTTTCAATGTTTAGGCACATCAGTGGCTCTCCAAACGCAACATGGCGTCCCATCTCAATTCCTGTCAATTTTGCAGTGAAAAGTCAAACGGCACTCCTTCCCTTCCGAGCTCTGCCATGCGCCCAAACAGTGGTTTACCCCCACATATGGGGTATCAGCGTACTCAGGACAAATTGTACAACAACTTTTGGGGTCCAATTTCTTCTCTTACCCTTGGGAAAATTAAAAATTGGGGGCGAAAAGATCATTTTTGTGAAATTAATATGATTTTTTATTTTTACGGTTCTGCATTATAAACTTCTGTGAAGCACTTGGTGGGTCAAAGTGCTCACCACACCTCTAGATAAGTTCCTTAGGGGGTCTACTTTCCAAAATGGTGTCACTTTTGGGGGGGTTTCAATGTTTAGGCACATCAGTGGCTCTCCAAACGCAACATGGTGTCCCATCTCAATTCCAGTCAATTTTGCATTGAAAAGTCAAATGGCGCTCCTTCGCTTCCGAGCTCTGTCATGCGCGCAAACAGTGGTTTACCCCCAAATATGGGGTATCGGCGTACTCAGGACAAATTGTACAACATCTTTTGGGGTCCGTTTTCTCCTGTTACCCTTGGTAAAATAAAACAAATTGGAGCTGAAGTAAATTTTGTGTGGAAAAAAGTTAAATGTTCATTTTTATTTAAGCATTCCAAAAATTCCTGTGAAACACCTGAAGGGTGCTGATGTAAAGTAGACATGTGGGAAATGTTACTTATTAAGTATTTTGTGTGACAGATCACTGTGATTTAATTGCATAAAAATTCAAAGTTGGAAAATTGCGAAATTTTCAATATTTTCACCAAATTTCCATTTTTTTCACAAATAAACGCAGGTAATATCAAAGAAATGTTACCACTATCATGAAGTACAATATGTCACGAGAAAACAGTGTCAGAATCACCAGGATCCGTTCCAGAGTTATAACCTCATAAAGGGACAGTGGTCAGAATTGTAAAAATTGGCCTGGTCATTAACGTGCAAACCACCCTCGGGGCTTAAGGGGTTAACGTGCAAACCACCCTTGAGGGTGAAGGGGTTAATCAGGAGATAATCCTTCCTTCATTCTGCCAACACCCTAGAAACACAAAAGAAGGGGTCTACCATAACCTTGACGTTAGTGAGACTGTTCTAAAATACCTGGGGGCGACGGAAAGTTGGAGACAGGACACTAACTTGTTCGTGCAGTACGGTGGCCCAAATAGGGGTTGTAAGGCAGCAAAATCAACCATTGCTAGGTGGATCAAAACCATGATAAACCTAGCATATACAGACCAAGGGAAAGGTCCCCTGGATATTCTTAGAGCCCATTGAACCCGAGCTATCTCTACATCATGGGCGGAGAGGGGGGAGCCTCAGCTGAGCAAATCTGTAGGGCGGCGACTTGGACTAGTCTTTCTACCTTTGCTAGACACTATAAATTAGATGTCTCATCAGATCAGTTAGCTTTTGGTCGAAAAGTTTTACATGCAGTAGTCCCACCCTAGTTAAACATCCTTTGGTATTTCTCCAATGGTGCTGTCAGGTGGTGAACTGGAAAACGGTAATTAGCCTTACCGGTAATTGTATTTCCAGGAATCCATCCTGACAGCACTACTAATTCCCTCCCACTGCAAGTTTATACTATTGACTAATGTGATGTAACATTGGTATATACTGTTAATAAACTCTCTTTTTGCATCCATCCAGATGTGGTACTTAGAAAATCACTGGTGGGTGGAGTGGGGAGGGTCCTTTTAACCGCTTGTTGTTCCTGTCCCACTGAGGGTAAGAAGGACGTCCTCCAATGGTGCTGTCAGGTGGATTCCTGGAAATACAATTACCGGTAAGAACTAATTACCGTTTTTGTATGTGACTTCCCCTCATGTACAGCACCATGGAATCAATGGTGTTCTAAAAACAAATCATAATAATTTTTCGGTATCTTCAGTTTTTGGGTCTATCAATAATGTGAAAGTTGTCCTGGCAGTGAAATGGTTACATGGCGGTTAAAGGCTGCTGCAGCGTATGTGGTACTGCAGTCTTACTCTATTCCCTTAGCACTGCAGTACCGCACACAACCTGTGGCTAGTAGTGGCGCTGTTTTTTTAAATAATATATTCCCGTTTCTCGAATTCTGTGCATCCCTTTTAATGTTTTTTAGAACTGTTATTTTCCATACCGCGATATAACTATTGGTCGTGTTCGGTAATTCTTCGCTTCCAGATTCCAGTTACTGAAACTGCGCATTTTCTTATTTTTCATAAATAGGAAAACAAGTGCAGAGGTGTGAATAAAATGTGTGAGCGGGAGTGTTCATAACTAATCCTATATATCCCACTGTTTCCATAGTTTCTAGTAATATTTATAACTGTTGCGCACACTGGATCATAACTCAACAACACGAGACATGACGACGGTGCAGGAAAATATTGTATTGCTTGAATGTTTTCTTAGGACTTTAGACTGTGCCATTCCTCTGTTATTCTTCCTGGATAATTATTATAGGTAATCTGTCAGCAAGTTTTTGCTATTTATTTTAAGAGCTACATAATGTGGGGACAAAGACCCTGATTCCAGCAATGTGTCACATGCCCAGAGGCTTGCTGTAGTTTCGCTACAATTAGTGTTTTATCAGCAGGAGATTATCACTGCAGAGACAGGTATTGTGTACCAGAAAGTCCAATGGTATTGTAACCCCGCCCACACACATGGTCTGCAGGTTGCTGCCAATCAGGGATGTGGGCGGGGTTATACAGAGCTCTGCATTTATAGCACTGCTACATCTACAGCAGAGAAAACAGGGATTTTATCAAAACTGCACCGAGCAGCCCTGTAAGGCCATGTGCACACGTTCAGTATTTTTCGCATTTTTTTCGCTATAAAAACGTGATAAAAACGCAAAAAAAAGCTAACATATGCCTCCCATTATTTTCAGTATATTCCGCATTTTTTGTGCAAATGTAGCCTTTTTTTCCGCGAAAAAATCGCATCGCGAGAAAAAAAAGCAACATGTTCATTAAAATGCGGAATTGCGGGGATTCTGCACACCTAGGAATGCATTGATCTGCTTACTTCCCGCACGGGGCTGTGCACACCATGCAGGAAGTAAGCAGATTATGTGCGGTTGGTACCCAGGGTGGAGGAGAGGAGACTCTCCTCCACGGACTGGGCACCATATAATTGGTCAAAAAAAAAGAATTAAAATAAAAAATAGTCCTATACTCACCTTCGATGTCTTCCCGCCTCTCCGCTGCATGCTGCCGCTTCGGTTTCTATAGCTGGTGTGCAGTGAAGGACCTGCGATGACGTCACGGTCTTGTGATTGGTCGAGACCGGTCATGTGACCGCTCACGTGACCGCGACGTCATGGAAGGTCCTGAACCACACCGGCATTTATAGGAACGGACGCCTGCAGGTGAGTATAACCATTTTTTTTATTTTTTTTATTATTTTTAAACATTCTATCTTTTACTATAGATGCTGCATAGGCTGCATCTATAGTAAAAAGTTGGTCACACTTGTCAAACACTATGTTTGACAAGTGTGACCAACCTGTCAGTCAGTTTTCCAAGCGATGCTACAGATCGCTTGGAAAACTTTAGCATTCTGCAAGCTAATTACGCTTGCAGAATGCTAAAAAAACGGAAAAAAAAACGCAAAAAAAAAATGCGGATTTCTTTCAGAAAATTTCCGGTTTTCTTCAGGAAATTTCTGCAAGAAATCCGGACGTGTGCACATACCCTAAGAGATACATCACTGGAATCCAGGTCTCTGAACCTACATCATGCTGCTCTCAGATTACATAGGAAAAACAACTACTGACAGATTCCCTTTAATAAATGGAACACTAATCATCTTTACGGCAGGATAATGATGCTTTACAGTCAATTCTAGCAGGAGACATCCCCAACGTTTACCCCAAATACATCATCCATGGCACTTATTATATCCAGTGTCTGCTTTTGTTTTGTGTATCTGAAGAAGTTATGTTATATTTCTTGAAATTCCAAACTTTTGCATTGAATCCACAGAAAGACGCAGGGAAATCATCAATGAATCTATAAATCATGAATATTTTGCTTCATATTCCCATCCCCCCAACAAACCCCCTCCCCCCATTAACAAATCCGTATACATGTCACATCTGGGGCTAGTATATACAGAGACTGGAAGGCAACCACGCAAGTGCCAGGGAGGTTAAAGCTGTAAATATCCTGCAGATTTTGTAGCAGATTCCCAGATTATCAGCATCAAAATGCTCAACAATAGGATTTTATTGCTTTTTATTTTTTTTTACTTTCCCATTGAAGTCAGTGAGCAGAATGTAATCCTTGCTGCGGATTCACACACATTTTTAAAATTCCATGAGAACTTTCCCTTATGTCTAATTGTCACATTTCTACATTTCACTTTACTGTATGCTGTAAAATTATATATATTTTTTTCAGTTTTACGGTAATTGTCAGTCTTGTATAGAACATGTTTGTAAAATTGCAATTTTCCATCATGTATTTTTACGTGTTTGGACAGTACATTTTCTTCTACACCAAATTTATTTTAAGAAATCTCATTCTGATGGTCATATACCTTTAAATGAATAACCTGCCCTATTGCATATTTCTTTTATACATGGTTTATTAATTTTTTATATATATATTTTTTCTATATTTTCTATATTTTTTAAAATATTTTTTTAATATATTTTTTTTATAGAGCCCCTTTATATTTGGCAGCAGACGGCAGAGGATGTGACTCTTACTTTCCGCCTTCCCGATGATATAACCAAAGAGCACGTTAATATACAGTTTTCTCCCGATCACGTCAGCATTTCATTAAAGGAACAGGATCCATTTCTCAAAGGACAGCTTTACTCCAGAATTAATCATGAAAGCAGCACTTGGATTGTAAAAGATGAAAGAAGGTAGTCTAATGTTCTGTTTTTTTCATAGCTCAGGTTGAAATGTATCTGAATATTTTCCTTTCCTATGTAAATAATATGGAGCCAGATTGGAAACCTGCTCCTTTCCCCCACCCTTTCCCCCAACCTGCTCCTTTCCCCCACACTGTCTCCCAACCTGCTCCTTTCCCCCACACTCTCTGCCAACCTGCTCCTTTCCCCCACCCTTTCCCCAACCTGCTCCTTTCCCCCACCCCTTCCCCCAACCTGCTCCTTTCCCCCACCCTTTCCCCAACCTGCTCCTTTCCCCCACCCTTTCCCCCAACCTGCTCCTTTCCCCCACACTCTCTGCCAACCTGCTCCTTTCCCCCACCCTTTCCCCAACCTGCTCCTTTCCCCCACCCTTTCCCCAACCTGCTCCTTTCCCCCACCCTTTCCCCCAACCTGCTCCTTTCCCCCACACTCTCTCCCAACCTGCTTCTTTCCCCCACACTCTCTCCCAACCTGCTCCTTTCCCCCACACTCTCTGCCAACCTGCTGCTTTCCCTCACACTCCCAACCTGCTCCTTTCCCCCACACTCTCTGCCAACCTGCTCCTTTCCCCCACCCTTTCCCCAACCTGCTCCTTTCCCCCACCCCTTCCCCCAACCTGCTCCTTTCCCCCACCCTTTCCCCAACCTGCTCCTTTCCCCCACCCTTTCCCCCAACCTGCTCCTTTCCCCCACACTCTCTGCCAACCTGCTCCTTTCCCCCACCCTTTCCCCAACCTGCTCCTTTCCCCCACCCTTTCCCCAACCTGCTCCTTTCCCCCACCCTTTCCCCCAACCTGCTCCTTTCCCCCATATTGTATCCCAACCTGCTACTTTCCCCCACACTCTCTCCCAACCTGCTCTTTTCACCCACTCTCTCCCAACCTGCTGCTTTCCCTCATACTCCCTCCCAACCTACTTCTTTCCCCCACACTCCCTCCCAACCTGCTCCTTTCCCCCACACTCCCTCCCAACCTGCTCCTTTTCCCCCACACTCTCTGCCAACCTGCTCCTTAACCCCACCCTCTCTGCAAACCTGCTCCTTTCCCCACACTCTCTGCCAACCTGCTCCTTTCCCCACACTCCTTCCCAACCTGCTCATTTCCCTCACACTCTCTCCCAACTTGCTCCTTCCCCCACACTCTCTGCCAACCTGCTCCTTTCCCTCACACTTTCTGCCAACCTGCTGCTTTCCCTCACACTCTCTCCCAACCTGCTCCTTTCCCCTACACTCTCTCCCAACCTGCTCCTTTCCCCTACACTCTCTCCCAACCTGCTCCTTTCCCCCACACTCTCTCCCAACCTGCTCCTTTTCCCCACACTCTCTCCCAACCTGCTCCTTTCCCCTACACTCTCTCCCAACCTGCTCCTTTCCCCCACACTCTCTCCCAACCTGCTCCTTTCCCCCACACTCCCTCCCAACCAGCTCCTTTCCCCCACACTCTCCCCCAACCTACTCCTTTCCCCCACACTCTCCCCCAACCTGCTCCTTTCCCCCACACTCTCTCCCAACCTGCTGCTTTCCCTCACACTCTCTCCCAACCTGCTCCTTTCCCCTACACTCTCTCCCAACCTGCTCCTTTCCCCTACACTCTCTCCCAACCTGCTCCTTTCCCCCACACTCTCTCCCAACCTGCTCCTTTTCCCCACACTCTCTCCCAACCTGCTCCTTTCCCCTACACTCTCTCCCAACCTGCTCCTTTCCCCCACACTCTCTCCCAACCTGCTCCTTTCCCCCACACTCCCTCCCAACCAGCTCCTTTCCCCCACACTCTCCCCCAACCTACTCCTTTCCCCCACACTCTCCCCCAACCTGCTCCTTTCCCCCACACTCTCTCCCAACCTGCTCCTTTCCCCCACACTCTCTCCCAACCTGCTCCTTTCCCCCACACTCTCTCCCAACCTGCTCCTTTCCCCCACACTCTCTCCCAAAACAGTGCCACACCTGTCCACAGGTTTAGGGTGGTATTACAAGCGATACAAGTGAATACTTCAATCTCGCACCCAGAGGGCAAGTGTGCAGCAGCTCTTGGAAGATGACATCTATGTTTTGAAATCATGGACAAGCCAATTAAAAATGTTCCCAAAGGGGTAACATTCTTTACGCAACCCCTTTATTATAAGCCGCTGAAAGGACTGTAATATACACTCGTCCTCATCTCAGTACCTTCCATTAGCTGATGCTTGGCTTTGGAGATCTTTCGAATTTCCAGTAGCAATTATTTGGAGCCTTGTAGTACTCTGTATTACCTGTAGAGGCGCCATCACATTGTTTCAGATTTTTCTCAGATAGATCTGCAATTTTGAATGTGACTGTCCAAGTAAAAATTTAATTTGCAGCCATTAAAAGGTTAGTGCCACAAGGACGAGTCTTATCCGTATGCCCTCGGATGGCATGTGAACAATCTAGAGCAACTATGCACTTGTGAACTTGCACTTTGCAGGGACATTTCTTTGATTGCCCCGGCATTGATGACTGATATCTAGAGGGAACAGAATCCGGATCTGCTGTGCCCACCGCACACTATAAGGTCTTTTTTCTTTGTCTTCTGTCCAGTGACAAGTTTTTTTTCTATTTAATCTGGGAGCAGCACAATGCAGGGACAGATCCTCATTAGAGTGATGTTTCACTTATTAGTCTGTGTTCTGTAATGTAAATACAATCAGTGTTTTATCAGCAGCAGATTATCGCTGTCAGACTTGGTCTCACATGCAGACAAGTCTGGCTAATCTGTGTAACCCCGTCCCCACCTCTTATTGGCAGCTTATTGACAGTTTACACAGGAATCTGCCAATCAGCGGTGTGGGCGGGCTTATACACAGCTCGGCATTCTGAACACTGCTACAGATAAAACAGGGATTCTATCAAAACAGCCCCAAGAGGCCCAGTAAGTGACACATCACTGGAATCAGGGCCACTTGCTCTATATTATGCTGCTCTCAGATTGCATAGAAAAAAAAACTGCTGATAGATTCCCTTTGTTTTCAGATGCCTCCAATGTACTTAGAACTGTCCTCTACATGCAGAGGACACAGCGGCTGTGTCTGCGCCTAGCCCCCCTAATCTCCGTTTTATATGACATAACAGGCTCTATGTATACATGGTAATACCTGTAATCACAGAGAATAGAATTACCTTCTGTATGCAGGGACGGTATAGATATGGCGGGATTATACACCTTCACACGTAAGTGCCGCAAATCTGTCCTGTTCGGATCCAACTCTCCTTCATGTCCAGAAGCTGCATTTTGTCAAGTCGGCATCTCTGGTCTCGCTTTCTCAAAAATGAAGCAAGTGATAGTGGATATTTTATCGTAAAGGGGGCCCGTTCCTGAAAGATTGTACATTAAAGGGGGTTTCCAGTTTAATACCAGCAAAACTGTCCTGCCCATGTACCCCTCATTATGGCGTAAATGTTCCCATAGTGTATAGAGCTGGAAGATGATGGCTCTATACTCCGCGTAGTGGCCGTACTGTGCTACTGCATCTCGGATTACTTTCTGTTCAATGAGAGCTGCGCTGCAGTACCCGACAATAGCCACTGTGTGGTGTACTGAGCTATGGCGTTTCAGCTCCATACGCTAGCAGTTGACCGGTGGGGTTGCCAGTGTCGACCCCCCGCAATCTGATACTGAAGACCTATCAATATCAAACTCCTGGATTGCTTGAGTCTGGGCAATGCTCCTTGGACTAAATAAATCAATATCCCAAGTCTTGCTGATAGTTTGCCGCAGTGTATCAGCCTGAAGTTCACGCTGATTTTCCCACAAGGTATTACCTAGTGTGGACTCACTTGTGTCCACTTCTCCGCTCGGAGCAGACGTTCTATACAGTTTTTCAGCCTTTGGATGTTAACAAAAATCTTGTAGTCTACTGACGGCAAACAAAGATCTTGAAAATGGGGAGGAATAAAAAGTGTCAGACAGACCAACGGTGTCATCCGTAGGCACTGCACATGTGGGAACATCCTGTGGAGCACTGCATTTGTGGGCGACTGCTTTTAGGACACTGCATGTGCAAGGACCTTTTTGGTGCCGTGCACATTCAGAACTACTTTTGGAGCACTCTACTACGTGGGTAATACCTTTTGGGGAAGTCTTACTACGTGGGAACGCCTTTTGGGACACTGTCTACTAAGTAGGCAATACCTCTTGGGGCATTCTGTAAAGTGGGGAATGCCTTGTGGAGCACACTACTAAGGCTACGTTCATATTTGCGTTGGGCGCAGCGACGCCGACGGATACCGACGCATGCGTCATGCGCCCCTATCTTTAACATGGGGTGCGCATGGGCATGCGCCGGTATGCGTTGTCTAGCGTTGTCTGACGCATGCGTCATTTGGGCGCAACAGTCCGGGCGCAGCCGACGCTACATGATGCAGTTTTTCTGCGGCCAAAAATCATGTAAACGTTGAACGCATGCATCAAAAAACGCTGCGTTGTGTATGCGCTTTGCGTTGCATCGGCGACGCTGCGCCCAACAACGCAAATGTGAACGTAGCCTAAGTGAGAAATTCCTTTTGGGGCAATGCACATGCGGGGACTTACTTGAGAGCAAGGCATATGCAGGGACAGTCTGTGGTGCCCTGCACATGCATGGGACTGTCTTTGGGGCACTTAACATATGGACACCGCCTTCAGGGCACTTGTAATCGCAGTGTAGAGTGGATACAAACTTGTTTTTGATCATTATACTAAGAATATACACTAAAGCGGGGGTGGGGAATCTTTTTCCTGGGAAGAACCACTTGGATATTTATACCATCCTTCAGGGCCGAACAAATTGTGCACTAACTCCCCCCATAAAGTACTTCCTGACCCTGGCACTTGTCGGAATGTAATCTTTCATTGCACACGTCTCGGCGGTCAGTAGTGAACATTGTGTGGCCCGTGGTCACAGAGCAAGAAGAAATATTAATTGGCCTGCAGCCATCAAAATACAGCTGCCGACCCAAGCCCTGCGGTACCCAGGAATCTGCCTGGGGGCCGGATAAAGGCTCATCGAGGGCCATAAACCGCCCCCCGGCCCGAGGTTCCCCATCCCTGCACTGAAGTATATTTAATTTGCTTTCCAGTTCTTCTCCTTGTTGCGGTCGCAGTTTTGTAGGATTATTATTATTATTATTATTATTATTATTTATTATTATAGCGCCATTTTTTCCATGACGCTTTACATGTGAGGAGGGGTATACATAATAAAAACAAGTACAATAATCTTGAACAATACAAGTCACAACTGGAACAGGAGGAGAGTGGACCCTGCCCGCGAGGGCTCACAATCTACAAGGGATGGGTGAGAATACAGTAGGTGTGGATAGAGCTGGTCATGCAGCGGTTTGGTCGATCGGTGGTTACTGCAGGTTGTAGGCTTGTCGGAAGAGGTGGGTCTTCAGGTTCTTTTTGAAGGTTTCGATGGTAGGCGAGAGTCTGATATGTTGTGGTAGAGAGTTCCAGAGTAGGGGGGGATGCACGAGAGAAATCTTGTATGCGATTGTGTGAAGAGGAGATAAGAGGGGAGTAGAGAAGGAGATCTTGTGAGGATCGGAGGTTGCGTGCAGGAAAGTACCGGGAGACGAGGTCACAGATGTATGGAGGAGACAGGTTGTGGATGGCTTTGTATGTCATGGTTAGGCTTTTGTACTGGAGTCTCTGGGTAATGGGGAGCCAGTGAAGGGATTGACAGAGGGGAGAGGCCGGGGAATAGCGGGGGGACAGGTGGATTAGTCGGACAGCAGAGTTTAAAATAGATTGTAGGGGTGCAAGAGTGTTAGAGGGGAGGCCACAGAGCAGGAGGTTACAGTAGTCGAGGCGGGAGATGATGAGGGCATGGACTAGGGTTTTTGCAGATTCTTTGTTTAGGAATGTACGGATCCGTGAAATATTTTTGAGTTGGAGGCGGTAGGAAGTGGAAAGGGTTTGGATATGTGGTTTGAAGGAGAGATCAGTGTCAAGGATTACCCCAAGACAGCAGGCTTGTGGGACTGGGGAGAGTGGGCAGCCGTTTACTGTAATGGATAGGTTCGTTGGGGAGGTCATGTGAGATGGGGGAAAGACGATGAATTCTGTTTTGTCCATGTTAAGTTTTAGAAATCTAGAGGAGAAGAAGGATGAAATAGCGGATAGACATTGAGGGATTCTGGTTAGTAGGGTGGTGATATCTGGTCCAGAGATGTAAATCTGTGTGTCATCAGCATAGAGATGATACTGAAAGCCGTGAGATTCTATGAGCTGTCCCAGGCCAAAGGTGTAAATGGAAAAGAGCAGGGGCCCTAGAACTGAACCTTGCGGGACTCCGACAGATAGGGGGCGAGGTGAGGAGGTGGTGTGTGAGTGGGAGACGCTGAATGTCCGGTCAGTTGGGTATGATGAGATCCAGGATAGGGCCAAGTCTGTGATGCCAAGGGATGAGAGGGTCTGCAGCAACAGGGAATGGTCCACTGTGTCAAAGGTGGAGGACAGGTCCAGGAGGAGGAGGATAGAGTAGTGCCGCTTGCTCTTGGCAGTTAATAGGTCATTGGTGACCTTAGTTAGGGCAGTTTCAGTGGAGTGGTGTGACCGGAAGCCAGATTGAAAGCGGTCGAAGAGGGAGCAGGAAGATAGATGGGAGGACAGTTCAAGATGGACATGTTGTTCCAGTAGTTTTGAGGCATAGGGGAGAAGTGATATAGGGCGATAGCTAGATATAGAGGATGGGTCAAGAGAGGGCTTTTTGAGGATAGGTGTGATTGAGGCATGTTTAAAGCTTGAGGGGAAAACACCAGTTTTTAGTGATAGGTTGAAGAGATGGGTTAGGGTTGGGATGAAGACTGTGGCGAGGTTTGGGATGAAGTGGGATGGAATCGGATCAAGTGCACAGGTGGTGAGATGCGATCTTGAGAGTAGAGTGGAGAGTCTGTCTTCTGTAATGGTGGAGAAGTTGGCTGTAGAAGACCATTGAGCAAGGCCAAATGAGGAAGTGAGAGATAGAAGTTTAGTGGCAGCTGAGAGGGGAGCGTCAATGGGGATGTTGAAGTCGCCCATGATGATAGTGGGGATGTCAGCGGCGAGGAAATGGAGTAGCCAGGTGGTGAAGTGGTCAAAGAAGGTGGTGGCTGGCCCTGGGGGACGGTAGATGACAGCCAGTTGGAGGTTGGAGGGGGAGTAGATGCGCACGGAGTGCACCTCAAAGGAAGGGAGGGTAACAGAGGGTGGCAGTGGGATTGGGGCGAAGGAGCAGTTATCTGACAGGAGAAAACCAACTCCTCCGCCATGCTTGCTGTTGGGGCGAGGGGTGTGAGAGAGGTGGAATCCACCATAGGAAAGCGCGGCTGGAGAGGCTGAGTCAGAGGGGGTGAGCCAGGTTTCAGTGATGCCGAGGAAGGAGAGTTTGTTATTGATAAAGAGGTCGTGGATAAATGACAGTTTATTGCAGACAGAGCGTGCGTTCCATAGTGCTCCAGATAGGGAAATTGGGGGAGCGGGGGCTGGATGAATGGGTATGAGGTTACTGTTGTTGCGAAGACGTGTAGAGGATCATGGCAGGGGATTAGAAATGAGTGTGGGGATGTGGTGAGGAGGGCCAGGATTTGGGGATATGTCGCCAGCAATGAGGAGCAGCAGACTGAGCGTTAGAAGGTGGGAGCAGGATAGGTCATGATGTGGCCGTGTGTGCCTGGAGAGAAAGGATTGTATGCGGAGGAATAGTTCTGTGGAGGAGGTGAGGTGGCTGGGGAGGATGGATGAAGAAATAACTAGTTCCTTACTGGGTGGAGGGATTACAGGAGATAGGAAGAAAGAGAGTAGTATGGGGGTGAATGTTAAAAGAAACCGAAACATTATAGTGGTTTTCTATTCCTTTACCTTCCAGTCAATTCCAGTCCAATTCTAGTCTAATTCATAGCAATTAAAAATCTGCAATTTAAAAGATGCAATTTCTAAGATGGTCAGACACGTCTCCTGACAATGGTCAGACAAGTCTCCTGACAATACCCCATATCTCTTGGTTATAGCTGTCTGGGAACGCTGGGGGCAGCCAATATATAGTGGTCACTGATCCATAGGAATGGTCACACAGGTTTCCGAGACCCTTGAATGTTCTCTCGTTGTGGGAGACGTCGCTCCCGGTGACTTGTGGTAAAAATATAATGTTCTGTAAGATCTCTGCCTTCACACTCCAGAAAGTTCACGCTGTCAAAATCTGAAGCCTTCAACTCGTAGAGAGTTCTATCAAAAGCTCAAAGACGTCTCGTACACCTCTGCAAGGAGACGCAGCCATCAATCAAAGGAAGCTGCTGCGGCTCGTCCTCCTACCTTTGTGCGAAACGCCATTACTTCCTGCAAATTGTCTCCGTGCCAGAGGCGCAGGGTTTTTTTTTTTTTTTTTTAATAAAAGATGTATATACAATGTATTTTTGTGTATATACACGGTGCCTTGAAAAAGTATTCATACCCTGTGAACTTTTCCAGGTTACACCCACAAACTTAAAATCCCCCAAAATACATTTATGTGATACACCAACACTAATATCAAGTATTTGTGAAATGTAAAATAAATCATACATGGGGGGTTCTAATTATTTTAAAAATACAGATCCGACATGCATTTATGTTCACCCCCTCTGAGTCAATACTGTTCAGATCACCTTTTACAATAAACAGTGACATTTCTGGGGAGTGCGCGGGAAGAAATCCCAATAGGACAATGATGAATATAAATGCAAGCAAAGAAAAAAATCCAGCACTTGGTCTCCATTGTGGAATAAAAACCATAATATTTATTAGTACATCCAGAAAAAACTTAATAAAACTTCACACATTTTAAAACTGGACATCCTGATAAGAGTAACCCTGGCCTACACGTTTCGAACCGACATCTGTATGCAGTTGTCATTCATGGCATGAGACTGCTGTATACATCACATATGACACACTGTGACTGCTGTATATACATTACATAGGATACACTGCGAGTGCTGTATATACATTACATAGGATACACTGCGAGTGCTGTATATACATTACATAGGATACACTGAGACTGCTGTATCTACATTACATAGGATACACTGAGACTGCTGTATCTACATTACATAGGATACACTGAGACTGCTGTATATACATTACATAGGATACACTGAGACTGCTGTATCTACATTACATAGGATACACTAAGACTACTGTATATACATTACATAGGATAAACTGAGACTGCTGTATACATCACATAGGAAACATACAACTGTTGTGTATACATCACATAGGATACACTGAGACTCTGCTATATATACATCACATAGGAGTCACGAGACTGCTCTTTATGCATCACATAGGAGACACTGAGACTGCTGTATATACATTATATAGGGTATGCTGAGACTACTGTATACATAATCTAGGATACACTGAGACTGCTGTATCTACATTACATAGGATACACTGAGACTGCTGTATCTACATTACATAGGATACACTGAGACTGCTGTATCTACATTACATAGGATACACTAAGACTACTATATCTACATTACATAGGATACACTAAGACTACTATATATACATTACATAGGATAAACAGACTGCTGTATACATCACATAGGAAACATACAGCTGTTGTATATACATCACATAGAATACACTGAGACTGGTGTATACATCACATAGGATACACTGAGACTCTGCTATATATACATCACATAGGAGTCACGAGACTGCTCTTTATGCATCACATAGGAGACACTGAGACTGCTGTTTATGCATCACATAAGTCACTGAGACTGCTGTTTATACATCATATAGGGTATGCTGAGACTGTACTGTATACATAATGTAGGATACACTGAGATTGCTGTATATACGTCACATAGGAGACACTGAGGCTACTGTATTTATATTGCATAAAATACAGACTGCTGTATACATTACATAGGAGACATGAGACTGCTGTATACATCAAATAAGATAAGAAAAAGAACTGCTATACTCACCGGTTCGAAACATGTAGGCCAGGGTTGCTCTTATCAGGAGAACCTGTTTTAAAATGTGTGACGTTTTAGAACTTTTTTTTTTCTTATGTATTGATAAATGTTTTTGTTTTTATTCTACCATAGAGAGTAAGTGCTTCATGTTTTTGCTTTTTTGCATGGATCCCTCAGGATTCCCTTTTTTCTTCAGAAAATGAAGAACTCCATCTATGACGTCCACATACCCATAATAGGGCACATAGCAAAGGAATGTCCTTTATCAAATAAATTTCCACCCGTTGCAATCCTAAAAGCAGAATGCAGACTGCCCACACAACGCCTGCCATTACAGCTCCACCAGAAGTCATTAAAGGGGTATTCCCATCTCCAAGATCTTATTCCAATATGTAGTAGATGTAATAATATTAGTAAATACCTTTAATTAGAAATGTAGTATGGTTCTTCTGATTCACTATGCCCTCTTACCCCATGTGCAGGGCATTGCAGTAGCTTTGCTCTCCATGGTTACGACGACTCACATAGTGACAGTTGTTAGCGGTTGTAAACAAGGTTACCTAAGCTACTGCAATGCCCTGCTCATCTGGTAAGGGACATAGCGAATCAGAAGAACTGTACTACATTTCTAATTGAAGGTATTTACTTATTTTATTATTATTATTACATCTACTACATATTGGGCTAAGATCTTGGAGATGGGAATACCCCTTTAACTTTCCTGGAGCCCTGAAAGGCAAGTCCCCCCCTCCTGTATGATTGCATGTAAGACCTTACTGTGCCTGTAAGTTGAATGTGCTATGGTTTAGAAAGTTGGCTAAAAACTTATGTCTGATACTTTCACACTGGCATTATAAGCAGGTCTATATATTCTAACACCAGGGCAGTACCTATCTGCTGCAGGGAACTGTGTGCACAGTCTGCTAAATAGCTGCTTTTCATTTGTTATTTTTTTTAATGTTCTCCCCAGGGACACATTAAGTCATGAAAATAGATATAATAAAGCTAATTAGTAGAAATTGTTTCCATTATTTTCTGCTGTTAATGTATTGTCATTAACTTTACTCAAAATTAAATTAATTGCACTTTATAAATCCTTGGAAATTACACTTATAATAAAATTAGCTTGCATATTATTTATCACAACGATTCAATAATTCATAGAATGGAACTCGACTTCTTTCCCGTGGGAGGTAAGATGCTGCTTATAGGTATGGCAGCATTTTATTCCTACCTCAATTAGGCTATATCTTCACATAGATTTTTTTTTTTGTATATATAAATTGTTCACTGCTCTCTAAAATGCATAGTTGAGCAGGTTTCTAGTCTTTATTAAACATGTGGCACTATTTTGCTGCTGCAGAATGTAAGTCCTTTATCTTGCCGAGTGCTCTGCAGAAATGTTCAAAATCCATCAGATCTCCCTCTCTTGAGGCTCTGCTTTCCACTCTTCCCTCAGTATTAGAGGAGAAGAAAATTCACAGGGGAGAAAGCATCTACAGTCTCAGGAGCGGCAGAGAAAATATACTGTAGAAAGGAAGAAAGCACATAAACATCATAAAATGCAGAAAAGAATCTGTGCTGATATATAGGTAATGAAGACAACAGTACCCTACATATACTCTGACTTCATGCCCAGCCTATATTACCGGGACTTGGAGCAGGCAGCAATCTCCGTATTAGGGGTCTAAAAATGAAAGAGAAAATGAAGATCGCTGACTAAAAGTTAGTGCAACTTATTAACTAAAGGAAACCACTAACCTATGTAAAATATTAGTAATCTATATTAATGGTAGCCTTTAATCCGCTTCTTTTGATGATGGCCAATCAGTTGTGATGACTGAAGCGTATCCATTTTTTTATTTTCTGTGTGATATTCAGGTCTTTTTTTTTTTTTTTTTTTTTAAGCTGCCACCTTCTTATATCTCACAGCTGCCATTCTCTAAATTTCTGGATGCCCGTATCTCTTTAGCCTCTGGTCTCACTTTTTTACAGTCTGACCATAAAATGTGTACTGTACAGGGGACAGAGTATTTGCATGTTGGAGTTATTCGCTTTTCAATATGGTGGCGGCATCGGAGGTGAGTATAAGTGTTATTATTTCACTGGGTGCAAACATACGGATTGAGATGGTCCTAGAGGTGTGCAGAGCTCACAGTTTGCAGCCACAACATGCTATAGATAAGGTGCATGTAGGGGAAATCGGTGCAGGATAGAAGCTGTACTGATTCTTAGCTAATATAGGCAGCAGTACCCAGGATATCTGTGGAAGAGACCTTGATTACCAAGGCCTGGAAGACTGAAGATTAGCCTCTGAAACTGCACCCTCACGTAGCTGAGAGATCGTCGCCCCTTTTCCTTTGGGAGGGGTCTAGACATGGACCGAATTCTATTTCTAGACAAAATGCAATTTAAATGCATCTGGTAAATTTAGGAGAAAAAAAAGAGCCCAGCAGTAATGAGTATCTGCCACAATATCCAAAACTATTGATCTAAATCCCCCTCCTTCTTCCACATGAGTTGTGAATAACAAAATTTCTTTTTGCCTATGGCTCCGCCGCTCAGTTCACAGCAGACTCCGAAAGCGTGAAATCATCGCGAGGAAATGTTTTACTATCTTTCTGTTTGGCGTTGCATGTATAATGCAGCATGAAGGGGAACACATCCGAAAACGACAGGGAAAGAGCCGCTTAATGATTCCTTCCAGTGAGGAATCCTCCGTCGCTTCCGAGATGAAACGTTTTTGCTACATCCGGCAAATGGCCGTCCCCGGCTCCTGATCGGCTTAGAGAAGCCGCAGATTGTACCTTAATTGGGAATTTGGTTATTGACCTTTCGCTTTCTGATAAAACCTGTTATTCATCCCGGCAGCCTTTTGATCCCACTCCTCCACGTTCTCCCTTTTTTTTGATCACCGTTTTCCCCTTAATCCGGTGTGAACGCTCTAGTGCCCGAGGTCAGTGGCACTGCTTTTTAATTTTGTACGCTAATTTAAAGGACTTTCAGTACATTAATTACATGCAATCAAAGTCTTAAGATCTCCGTCCGCTCTTCCCTTAATGACCGGTAAGGTCTTCCTTCTTTCGCAACGTCTTCCTTTTCTTTGGCAGCCACTTGTGGATCTCTATAAAGGCAGCAGTGGCGCTCCCTTTATTCACATTGTCACGGCATCTGAGAGCCTGTCATCTTTTCGCTCACTTTGATGAAATCCAATTCTCCCCTATTAACCTGCCAAGGTTCCGATGCCGTGTTTTTATCTATTGATCCCGAGCTTCGCCTCTTCCATCTCCTGCGTTTTGAAGTCGACCGGCACCAATCAGTCGGCAGACAATGAAGATGAAGGCGCGCTCTTCAATGAACTACGGATCCATATTGCCTCGTGGAGACATAAACAATGCGCCCTGCGGAGGGATTGATGTGATGTTTTTCATTTTCAATAAATCTCCCTCCTGTCGCCGCTTTCTGCATTTGTTACGATGCTGCAGAACGTATCTCATCCCTTCCAATTAAAATCAACTGTAGGATGGAATACCGGTGTAATAAAAGTTGCAGATTTAGATGTATTCCTGTAATGTTTTTTGAGCTACATTATGCAACATTTTAGGGGGAACTTCCCAAGACCGTCATTTCATATACCAAATTTAAAGGGGTTGTCCACTACTCAGACAACCCTTTCTCAATGAATACACTCCCCCATGTAAAATAACCAGTGCTTTTCCGGCAATGCCTGCGCTGGGACTCTCGGGGCCCAACAATGGCTGCAAGACGAGTCGTGGCCGCCACACTCGCTTCGTTTGGACAAAGCTGATTAGTGGAAGAAGTCAGAACTGCTGCTACTCTCTCACTTCCTCCCGATACCCGTTTTGTCCAAAGGAAGTGAGAGTTAAGCTGCTCATTAGCAGGTGCTGATTGGCTCCATGGCTCACTAGTGGGGAGTATAGGCTGTTATTATTTTACTTGGGAGGGGGTATGTAGTAATTGAGAAGGGATGGTCCAAGTAGTGGACAACACCTTTAAGGTGCATTTAGATTTGCTGTTAAATGGGTAGTCCACTACTTGGACAACCCCTTCTGAATCCTTGAGTTTTCCCCCCAGTAAAGTGACAACACTTATACTCCCCTCCAGTGTCGTCACCGTTCCAGCGATATCAGCACTGGCTCTCCCGGTGCTCACGGGACATTGTCACGTTATCCCTGCAGCCAATCAGCGCTGGCTTCACCCGCCTCTCTTTCGGACATTTCAGGACATCCGGAGGAAGTGAGAGCTGCTGCTTCTGCCCTCTCACTTCTTCAGGCTGTTGATTACATGTGTTTTTGTAGGGGAGAGTGAAACCAGTGCTGATTGGCCACAGTGATCGCGTGACACAACAGTGCCCTGGGAGAGCCTTTGCCATCGGCACTGGAGGTGAGTGTAAGTGTCGTTCTTTTATTGGTCGTAGCATATGGATTCAGAAGGGGTTGTCAGAATAGTCGTCAACCCCTATAAATGGCTGCTATTCAGTTATATGTAAACAGATTGGCAGTCGCTTAATGGCCTGTTCATTTATGTAAGTGTACAGTGGGGTGAGAAAGTGTTTCCTCCTTCCTGATTTCTTGTTCTTTTGCATGTTTGTCACACTTAAATGTTTAAAATCACCAAACAGATTTAAATATTCAACAGAGATGACACAGGTAAACACAGAGTTCAGAAAAGAAATCCAAACCTGCAGGGCCCTATTGCCCCCCCCCCCCCCACACCTTAAAATATAAATAACTGTGATTTATCACACCTTTAAGAAACGGAGTTCAAAATCCCTAGCCACACCCAGACCTGATCACCCAGGTCCCCCCACACCTGTTCTCAATCAAAAAATCACTTAAATAGGACCTGCCTGACAAAGTGAAGTAGACCAAAAGACCCTCAAAACACACATCATGCCGCGATCCAAAGAAATTGTGGAACTAATGAGAGGCAAAGTAATTGAGATCTATCAGTCTGGAATAGGTTATAAAGCCATTTCTCAAGCTTTGGGACTCCAGCAAACCTAAGTGACAGCCATTATCCACAAATGGAAAAAACTTGGAACAGTGGTGAACCTTCCCAGGAGTTGGTCGGCCAACCAAAATTACCCCAAGAGCGCAGTGACGAGTCATCCAAGAGATCGCAAAAGACCCCACAACAATATCCAAAGAACTGTAGGCCTCACTTGCCTCAGTTAACGTCAGTGTTCATGACTCCACCATAAGAAACAGACTGGTCAAAAATGGCCTGCATGGCAGAGTTCCAAGACGAAAACCACTTCTGTTTAGCCAGAAAACATCTTGATGATTCCCAAGACTTTTGGGAGAATACTCTGTGGACTGATGAAACAGAAGTTGAACATTTTGAAAGGTGTATGTTCTATTACAAATGGCATAGAAGTAACACAGCATTTCAGAAAAGGAACATCATACCAACAGTAAAATATGGTGGTGGTAGTGTGTTGGTTTGGGGCTGTTTTGCTGCTTCTGGACCTGGAAGACTTGCTGTGGTAAATTAAATCAGCTGCCTACCGAAAAATCCTTAAGGGATCATTTCCACTTGCGAGATAAAAAACAGTCCGGAATCTGGACCGAAAAAAAGGGATGAAAAGTATGCGATTGTCATGCGAGTTCAATGCGATTTTTTTTAATCGCACCATCCGTTTAACATCCGTATGACATCCGTATGCAATCCGTTTTTTTTCTCTGCAACTATTTTTATACAGTCATTTACAGGACTATTTACAGTGTTATATGCCACAGAATGGTAAGGTATCTGTAAAAAATGGACGGAATACGGATCGTCCGTATTCCAATGCGTTTTTTTTTCTCGCACCCATTGACTTGCATTGGCGAGTCTCGTCCGAGAATCGCAGCAATACGCAGCATGCTGCGATTTTTTTCACATTTTTACAAATTTATAGGCAAAGCTAAATGAACTCCACTGAATTCCACAGGTATGCCTTCTTCCCGGACCATCTCTTTTCTTCCTGGGCCATCTCTTTTTTTTCTTCCCGGGCCAGCTCTTTTTTTTCTTCCCGGGCCAGCTCTTTTTTTTTCTTCCCGGGCCAGCTCTTTTTTTTCTTCCCGGGCCAGCTCTTTTTTTCTTCCCAGGCCAGCTCTTTTTTTCTTCCCGGGCCAGCTCTTTTTTTTTTCTTCCCGGGCCAGCTCTTTTTTTTTTTTTTCTTCCCGGGCCAGATTATTATTTTTTTTCTTCACGGGCCAGCTCTTTTTTTTTTCTTCCCGGGCCTGCTCTTTTTTTTTTCTTCCCGGGCCTGCTCTTTTTTTTTTCTTCCCGGGCCTGCTCTTTTTTTTCTTCCCAGGCCAGCTCTTTTTTTCTTCCCGGTCCAGCTCTTTTTTTCCTTCCCAGGCCAGCTCTTTTTTTTTTTTTTCTTCCCGGGCCTGCTCTTTTCTTCTCAGGCCTTTTCCTTAATTCCCGGGCCATCTCTTCTCCCTTCAGATACATAGTGAATAGATAACATGTAGTATTAATATTTTTATTGTCTCTTGGTGTTCAGCAAGTCATCACTATGTACTTTTTTGTCTTCGCAGTGTGAAAGTCACATTGATGAAGAGAGACGAGGGCTGTATGTGGCCAGAAGTCATTGTCGGCGATAAACAAGGAGAATTTGTCGCAGATCCAGCACAATGTGCTGCAATCGCTGAACAACTGATGCACCTCACGTCTGAGGAATTGGTAAGGGAACCAGTTCTTAAATCTTGATCATCGAATATACTTTTTCCATTTCTAAAAGAAGCACAGCACTGATGAATCACTCGCACAACAGACCCGATCAACTTATTATGAGGTTCTGCTCAGTCTCCCATTATTATCATCTTAGTGATGGGGCAGAGCACACAGCAAGCACCCTGCCTGGTCATACATACATACATACAGTATATCTATATGATCCATGGAAGAGGGGAGGGGACAAGAAAGCTCAATACTGAGTGCTCTGATTTGGCCCTGAAACAGTCTGTTGTTGAGTTTCTGGCTTGCCATTCAGCTTTGATGCTTGACAAAGACCTTTTGGGTCGAAACGTTGCATCATGGCAGAACAAAGGTATTGATTTTTTTCATCACCCGGACTGGATGCTGTTCCTTTTTTATTTGGTGCCATTCATCTTTGGTCATGTTGCAAGTCTAGTGAGAGAGTGAGACAATGACTTGCAAGATGCTTTCTTTCATTTTGCAAGAAAGCTAATCTGCATAGTTTTCCCTATGGTGCATGGCTTAAAAGACTCCATACTAAGCCCTTCTCTGTTTATGGGATTGTATGGCCTTAGGCTACGAGTCAGACTTGTGAATCCTCACATCACACCAACTGCAGACTGTCAGAAGTCTGCAGTGCCAGGACCCCATGTATGTGATTTGCACACATGCGGACACTTCTAATCGGAATGTGGCCGACAGTATGGAAATCGTATACTTGTCATCACATGACCGCTCCCTTCTGGACCCGGCCCTGGAAAATCCTCACCGCGTGCAATGAGCGCACTGTAAGGATTCACAAGTCTGCAGTCATGTGGAGTGACTGCAGACTTGTAGCCAAAGACCGGACAACCACTTTAACCCTTTCCCTCTACATGACTTACCATTATGGACTCCCAGATAAATTCCAGTTGGCACTCGTGCAGTTTAGTGGTGCTTGTGTGTAGATGGCTTACAAAACACCGGCATGTACTTGAATGCATAAAGTTGTGGCATAAAGCTATTTTTTTTTTCACTGATGTCATCATCAGCTGAACCATTCCAATATTTGCTGAGGAAGTTTGGGAGGTATTTTGGGACGGCGATGAGCGGTCGTTCATCAGGCCATCGGTTGTGTTCTGGTGATGGCCTCTGGAGGTGACCTTGCTGGCAAATGCTTGGCGTTACATTGACAGCTGGTTGATTTCGGTGGCCCCGGTGTTATGCTCCATTTCCTTGTTAGTAAATTGCTCAGATCTCTGTGTGAGTTAATCTTGTGGTAATAGATGCAAAATATTCTGAATTTACATCTTGGTAATTTCTTGCGTTTCTTTGTCAGAATCCAGACCCGGAGCGAGAGAAGCCTCCGTGTAATGCTCAGGAGCTGGAAGAGTGCGACATGGCTCTGGAGGACAGCACAACTTTGTGCAGATTTGATGGTAACACAATGAAAGCTACACATGTGGTAAGATGCTGCCATTACTGAGGAATGCAGAATATATTAACCGTTATGTTCATTTCTTAGGACAACAACTAGAAGGTACATTATCGCCCTGCTCTGGTTGAGCTCGTGTAGGAGTCTCAGATGTTTTCTGCCCTTCATCTATGACTTCTCCCATGTGGGCACTGGTCCTAATTACGATCACACATTCTCATTTGGATCTATTCTTTTTCATATGGGCAGGAAATCCAATATTTTTTTTTTCTTTTATTAGAAGGGTCCCCAAGAATATGCTCATCACAAGATCTCCCAATGCTCAGAGATCTCCCATAATCTGTGGAGGAACCATTCTGTAGCCCCGTCCGATAGGTGAATGTACGTCACATGCCAGATGCGGCTGTGTAGAACAGGCTCAGCCTACCGCATGTTATAGAGCCTGCAATCGTAATGGCACCGATCGTTGCTGTTAACCCCTTAAATGCCACCATTGATCTGCCATGGTGATCATCGTGACTTGCCGTTTAGAGTGACCCACCCCCCAACACGATTTGGGGTGCCAATGGCAGATGGAGACCTGCTGATGCACATCTGTGAAAATCCAATGGTGCCAATAAAAACGTTGAATCACCAAGCACGTGGCTCCTGTGGAAAAAAGGAAAAAGTTAACTCAGAAAATTCGCACACAACACTATTTTTTTTTATTTTCTTTAATTTCTGATTTTTTTTTCCACCATTTTACATGGAAGAAAAACCTTTTTAAAAGTTTGATATCGCAGTCCTATTGATCTGTAAGAATTACATTGACAGGTCATCTTTACTACACATTGAACCCAGTGCAAAACAAAAAAACAGATCACTGAGGTCAGTGATTGATTGCAGACCTCACATGGGGGTATACCTGGCGGTGTAGTGCCTCACTGCAGGATTTCACATAAATTGGACAACCCCTTTAAAGAGGACCTTTCGCCAAATTTTTCATTTTGAACTGGACACACGGTGTAATATTAGCTGCAGGGCAGAAGAAAATGTTTGTTTTTTTTATTTTGCCTCTCCGATGTGGAGATATTAGCAATGAAAGTATTTGGCACTTAATAACGTTTAACTTTTGATAAGTCCAAGTAGGTGTTATCAGATGGTTTTCATTGGGAGTGTGTACTTTTTCTCCCTGTATGATGATGACCTATCATAATCAGGCAGTAACACTCAAGGGAAACAAGAACTCGCCCCTTAATAGCTTAGAGCAGGTTTCTCAATGCATGAGGTGTGTGACAGACAGCTCTGATCTCCTGGTCTAACCTCCTGTATGATTAGAAAGTGCTGAGAGAAGAAAATAGATGACTCGCATCTTTCAGATAAAGTATCTATGGTGGTTGAAGCAGCACAGCTGAGTTTAGTTGTGTCATATTACCAACTCTTCTATCAGCTCTCCTTCTCCCATAGCATTGTCAGCTCTGCCGTACTGCACCTCCTCTACACTGCCTGTCTGGAGATGAGTCAGTAAGGAGTCCCCTGTGATCACAGTAACTTGCACTTGCTCTGCAGTGAGATCGTAGCAGGGTGTCATTACATCTCACACAGGAGTATCCCAGAATAGACTGCTCCTTTGTGAGATGTAATGACAGCCCTGATCACACAGCAGACATAGGTGTGATTACATCTCTCACACTGAGAAACATGCTTTAAGCTATAGTGGGGGGCGTGTTCAACTTTCTTCAGTGCTGCCTGCTTATGATTGGATAACATTATACAGGGGAAAAAGTAAACGCCCCCAGAAAAGCATCTGATAACACTCACTTGGTCCTAACAAAAGTTAGCTCATTAGGTGCCAGATACTTTGATTGCTAATATCTCTGCAACGGAGAGATATTAAAGTATTATTCTGCTCTGTCGCCACTATTACATTGTGTGTCCAGTTCAACAATAAAAATTTGATGAGATCCTCTGCACTGCCCCCAGAGGTAAAATGAAGCATTGCGCAATTCACCTTCACATCTAGAAGTTGTCTGTGTAATACTAAAACATGCCAAGTCCTCCAGAGTAAGATACGCTCTTCGCTCCTCTTGTTCCACCGCATAGATGAGTTCTGAGTGGGAGACTCCCAACTATTAATGGGGAGATCGATGGGGGCGCTGAGTATCTGGCCCCACCGATTTGATATTGGTGCGCTATCCTGAGGAAAGCTCCTCAACTTTACAAGTCATCTGTCAGTGAAGAGTGAGGAGGACAACTATACTGGAGATGAACAGATCGATTCACAGTGGCCACATCCATGGCAGCCTGATGGATCCTGTGAGCCGCTTCCTCCTGCGGGCATTCCTGACTACTCTTCTGATTAGCCGGCCAGGTGCGACATTGTCACTCTACGACGATGATATTGTGTCAGGCTGGCTAATCAGAAGAGGAGACGGTGATGCCGGCAGGAAGGAGGCGGGTAATGGGGCTCAGGGTACTGCGATTCAGTTTTCTCATCTCTAGCCCATACACATATTAGCAGATTTGTCTGCCTTTACTCTGTGTTTTGGGTATCTTAAAGGAAATGTGTAAGTAGGAAAAACTAAATCTCCGAGCACTAAAAAATACTCGGAGGACACCCGAGCATGCTCGGGAAATCTCGAGTAACGAGAATGTTAAGCTGTCAAGATCAATGGGCCGGAGAATCCCAGAGAATCTGCCTCCAGAGAGTATTTTAAATGAAAGTGGGCGTTACCCAAGAAAGACATGTAATGACTGACAGTCCTCTCTCCTTATGTACATGTCTCACATGATCAGTGTTCGGCCCGTAGATCTTAAGGGCTCATTTACATATAAGAAAAACTTATATTTCTCTGGAATAAGACATCGGGTTGCAGATATCAAGGTATCTTTTTATTTAGCTTCCTATGACCTGCACTCCCATATGAACCTTTAGGAGGGTTGATCCTACTGACAAAGTCCCTGTAAGGCTATGTTCACACTAGGCGTTTTTTCAGTGTTTTTATTTTAACAGCAAAACAATGCTCTGCTTTCGATGGATAAAAAAAAATGCTGAAAAAACACTGAAAGAAGTGACATGCTTTATTCTGCAAACAAAAAACAAGCAAAGGCAAAAAATACTGAGAGGCAGGAAAAACAAGCTTACTGAAATCTCATAGACTTTGCTGGTACCGTAAAATGCAACTGAAATTTGCATTAAAAAAACGCTGAAAAAAAAGATGCCCGGGACTATAAAAAATAAAAATAAATAATAACCCCTTAATCCCATATGACGTACTATCCCGTCAAGGTGACCTGGGACTTAATTCCCAGTGACGGAATAGTACGTCATATGCGTCACGGGGGAGCGCGGCAGATCGCGGCCGGGTGTCAGCTGACTTTCGCAGCTGACATCCGGCACTATGTGCTAGGAGCGGTCACGGACTGCCCCCGGCACATTAACCCCCCGGCACACTGCGATCAAACATGATTGCAGTGTTCCGGGGGCATAGGGAAGCATTGCGCAGGGAGGGGGCTCCCTGCGGGCTTCCCTGAGACGATCGGTACAAGGCGATGTGCTCACCTTGTACTGAGCGTCTCCTCCCTGCAGGCCCCGGATCCAAAATGGCCGCGGGGCTACTTCTGGGTCCTGCAGGGAGGTGGCTTACCAAGTGCCTGCTCAGAGCAAGTGCTTATAAGCCTGCATGTCAGATCGCCGATCTGGCACAGTGCTCAGCAAAGTGTCAGATCAGCGATCTGTCACTATACAGTGATGTCCCCCCTAGGACAAAGTAAAAAAGTAAAAAAAAATGTTTTAAATGTGTAACAAAAAATAAATAAAATAAAAAAAAAATTAATAAAAAAAAAAAATAAATTGTTCCCATAAATACATTTTCTAAATTAAAAAAAAAACAAGAAAAGTACACATATTTAGTATCTCCGTTGCCGTAACGACCCGACCTATAAAACTGTCCCACTAGTTAACCCCTTCAGTGAACACCGTAAAAAAAAAAAAAAAAAAGGCAAAAAACGCTTTATTATCATACTTCCGAACAAAAAGTGGAATAACATGCAATCAAAAAGATGGATATAAATAACCATGGTACCGCTGAAAACGTCATCTTGTCCCGCAAAAAACGAGCCGCCATACAGCATCATCAGCAAAAAAACAAAAAAGTTATAGGCCTCAGAATAAAGCGATGCAAAAATAATTATTTTTTCTATAAAATAGTTTTTATCGTATAAAAGCGCCAAGACATAAAAAAATTATGTAAATAAGGTATCGCTGTAATCGTACTGACCCGGAGAATAAAACTGCTTTATCCATTTTACCAAATGTGGAACGGTATAAACACCCCCCCCCCCCAAAAAAAAAAAAAAAAAGAAATTCATGAATAGCTGGTTTTTGGTCATTCTGCCTCACAAAAATCGTAATAAAAAGCGATCAAAAAATGTTACATGCCCAAAAATGTTACCAATAAAAACGTCAACTCGTCCCGCAAAAAACATGACCTCACATGACTCTGGACCAAAATATGGAAAAATTATGGGTCTCAAAATGTGGTAACGCAAAAAATATTTTTTGCAATAAAAAGCGTCTTTTAGTGTGTGACGGCTGCCAACCATAAAAATCCGCTAAAAAACCCGCTATAAAAGTAAATCAAACCCCCCTTCATCACCCCCTTAGTTAGGGAAAATTAATAAAGTTAAAAAAATGTATTTATTTCCATTTTCCCGTTGGGGTGGGGTTGGGGTTAGGGGTGGGGCTAAGGTTAGGGTTGGGGCTACAGTTAGGGTTATGGCTACAGTTAGGGTTAGGGCTAAAGTTAGGGTTAGGGCTAAAGTTAGGGTTGGGGCTAAAGTTAGGGTTGGGGCTAAAGTTAGGGTTAGGGTTGGGGCTAAAGTTAGGGTTTGGATTACATTTACGGTTGGGATTAGGGTTAGGGATGTGTCAGGTTAGGGGTGTGATTAGGGTTATGGTTGGGATTAGGATAAGGGGTGTGTTTGGGATAGGGTTTCAGTTAGAATTGGGGGTTTCCACTGTTCAGGCACATCAGGGCTCTCTGAACGTGACATGGTGTCCGATCTCAATTCCAGCCAATTCTGCATTGAAAAAGTAAAACAGTACTCCTTCCCTTCTGAGCTCTGCCGTGCGCCCAAACAGGGGATTACCTTAACATATGGGGTATCAGCGTACTCGGGACAAATTGGACAACAACTTTTGGGGTCCAATTTCTCTTGTTACCTTGGGGAAAATAAAAATTTGGGGGGCTAAAAAACATTTTTGTGGGAAAAAAATGATTTTTTATTTTCACGGCTCTGCGTTATAAACTGTAGTGAAACACTTGGGGGTTCAAAGTTCTCACAACACATCTAGATAAGTTCCTTGGGGGGTCTAGTTTCCAAAATGGTCACTTGTGGGGGGTTTCTACTGTTTAGGTGCATCAGGGGCTCTGCAAATGCAACGTGACGCCTGCAGACCAATCCATCTAAGTCTGCATTCCAAATGACGCTCCTTCCCTTCCGAGCTCTGCCATGCCCCCAAACGGTGGTTCCCCCCACATATGGAGTATCAGCGTACTCAGGACAAATTGGATAACAACTTTTGTAGTCGAATTTCTCCTGTTACCCTTGGGAAAATACAAAACTGGGGGCTAAAAAATAATTTTTGTGAAAAAAAAAAATGATTTTTCGTTTTCACTGCTCTGCGTTATAAACTGTAGTGAAACACTTGGGGGATCAAAGCTGTCAAAACACATCTAGATAAGTTCCTTAGGGGGTCTACTTTCCAAAATGGTGTCACTGGTGGGGGGGTTTCGATGTTTAGGCACATCAGGGGCTCTCCAAACGCAAGATGGTGTCCCATCTCAATTCCAGTAAATTTTGCATTGAAAAATCAAATGGCGCTCCTTTCCTTCCGAGCTCTGCCATACGCCCAAACAGTGGTTTACCCCCACATATGGGGTATCAGCGTACTCAGGACAAATTGTGCAACAACATTTGGGGTCCATTTTCTCCTGTAACCCTTGGTAAAATAAAACAAATTGGAGAGGAAATAAATTTGTTGTGAAAAAAAGTTAAATGTTCATTTTTTTTATTTTTTTTTAAACATTCCAAAAATTCCTGTAAAACCTGAAGGGTTAATAAACTTCTTGAATGTGGTTTTGAGCACCTTGAGGGGTGCAGTTTTTAGAATGGTGTCACACTTGGTTATTTTCTATCAGATATACCCCTCAAAATGACTTCAAATGTGATGTGGTCCCTAAAAAATATTGGTGTTGTAAAAATGAGAAATTGCTGGTCAACTTTTAATCCTTAACTCCCTAACAAAAAAAATTTGGGTTCCAAAATTGTGCTGATGTAAAGTAGACATGTGGGAAATGTTACTTATTAATTATTTTGTGTGACATATCTCTGTGATTTAAGGGCATAAAAATTCAAAGTTGGAAAATTGCAAAATTTTCGCCAAATTTCCATTTTTTTCACAAATAAACGCAAGTTATAGCGAAGAAATGTTATCACTATCATGAAGTACAATATGTTACGAGAAAACATTGTCAGAATCACCGGGATCCGTTGAAGCGTTCCAGAGTTATAACCTCATAACGGGACAGTGGTAAGAATTGTAAAAATTGGCCCGGTCATTAATGTGCAAACCACCCTCGGGGCTTAAGGGGATATTGTCTAAGCACTAACAGGCAGGTAGTTGGTAACAGAGTTAACTACGTGCTTGTTGCACCCGGCGCCGGTCATTGACCGCTCCTGCCGGAGATTCAGCTGCTCCCTGTCAGTAGAGCAGCAGTTTCTCTTCCTGTTGACAGGGCGGGACTACTGGTGCCATGCTGATTGACAGCTGGCTCTCCCCAATTAGGAAGTGTCAATCAGCATGACACCAGTAGCCCCGCTCTGTCAACAGGAAGAGAAACCTTTGCTTTGTTGACTTGATATCAGCACAAGTCTGTGACCGCTCTGTGCCGGCGGAGGACGGCGTCGGGCACCAAAAGACAGGTACGTACCAACTACTTGTGTATTAGTGCTTAGGCACTTTTTTTTTTTAAATCCTGGATATCCCCTTTAAGTGAACGTTACCCATGTGACATCTATATTGAGGCATTTATGTCTCCCTCCTACTCCATTTTTAGAGTGTTTTTCCTACCATAGATGTAAATATCCATACCATGCACCACCTCTTACTGATCAGTGTGCCTCCAGTTACTGGGGGAAGTCCAAATTACCCTGCTAAAGGCAATGCGAGTCCAACAGGGAGCTGCGGTATAGGCCTAGTCTCCTGCACATTGACGAGTGAAGAAGAAATGCTGAAGGGACTCCATTCTCCAGATTGGCAAGGGTCCCAGTGGGTGGCGTGTGCTAGAGGATGCCCCAATATTCCAGGGTGGGAATACCCCAATAATCAAAGACTTGTTGTGCAGTAGTGTGCCTTGGGAATATAATCCTATACATCACATGCGTTTGATACTCCACTTATCGTGGAGGTCTATACAAATGCAATTGTTTGACCGGAACATTGCAGCTGCCAGCTCTCATTTTTCAGTGATAGAATCAGTGAAGCAATGAAAAGTTTGAGTTGTTTTCCCTCCATTGATGATTGGTTTTCATTATTTCTATTCACAACCTTCTCAAGTAAAGGGCTTGTAGAATGAAGCACCTGAGGCTATGAGAAAGTGAGGAGTTTAAGGGTCAAAAAAGTCTTGCAAATGACCTATAAATTAAAGTCCGTATAAGCAGAGCAAATATGTTATGCCAAGAGTCAAAAATGTATGCAAAGAGTAACTAAACTTTATTTTTTAATTTAATGATCCTCCAGGCATTGCAATGTTATATATTGTAGTGTACTTCATGATCTTATTTTCCTTCTTTCTCTACCGAATACTTTGCTAAAGTGCTGTTTCAATGTCTCATTTATGCTCCTTTAGAAGCTGCTTTCAACTGCTGCTCAGCAAGATCTGTAAGCTATGGCCCTGATTGATCATTTGAGCCCTTTATACATTTTTTTTTTTTCTTTGTCTTTTCTACCTTTTTGTGGTGGCGGACTTTGGTCCACATTCATGAAAAGGCGCACAATGTTTTCGGGGAATTCATCAACTCTTTTAAGCCAGAACACTTATGTTGAAAATTTTCTGAATCTTTTTGGCTTGCTTTTCTAGAGGGGGCTGATCTTCGTCCTCCTACTCTGATTGACGTGGATGACACAAAATGTGTCATCTACGTAGCCGGGCGAAAGCTTGCGCCTGTGCAATTTGCACTGCCCCACTGCGGGCAGAGCCTAAAACAAGCGCACTTAAGTGTGCGGTTGTGAGCCGGTGATGTCTCTGCGCAGGCGCGAGATTTCACCCAACTATGTAGATGACGCAGGAGACTTCATGCATGACAGTCATCATTAGTTCGTCGATTAGCAGCCGGGAGGAGGGATAGAGACCACAAAAAGGACGCCTATTGGACTGGACCGACACGGTTTACATAAAGCGTGGGGGAATTTATAAAGGTTTTGGGGGAGTATACAGGGGGAGTCACCGAGGTTATATACCCCTTTATTAATTAAGGTGATAATCTTTGGTCACACATGAAAAAAAAAATGGTGATCGGTTCCTATTAAGTGGTATCTTACTCCATCTACCCCTGGATGAAGACTGGTGTACAAAACACCAGTCTTGATAAATTTTCCTCTTTTTGCTCTGTTTTTCCTTTCAATAGGCTGTAAAAGGCTCAAACTAACCAACGTTTATATAATCAAAACCAAGGCCATATTGTTGAGCAAGCCTAAAAGGTGATGAGGACTGAAACCCCAAACATACAAATGGTACAAAAGTCATAATGAATTTGGTGCGAGCATAAACATGCCTAAAAATAAAAAATTGAAAAAAAAAGTGTTAAAAGAATGATGATTTTGGCCTGTATTCAATTAGAGTGTGGAAGTTTCCCTATTTGAGTACAGCAGGGGAGCAGTGAGGCTCAGACAGGAAAAGTCCCATACACAGGTAGTTTGAATGTAGTGTACTGATATAGCTGAGCAGCAATTGAAAGCAGCTTCTAAAGGAGCATGAACTGGACAGCACTGCAGCATAGTAATTGAGAGAGAAGGAAGCAAAATAAGGCAATTAAATGCATAACTTTGCAATGCATGGAGGATAATTATAGAAAAAAATAACATTTAGTTACTTTTTTTTACAATTGGAACTTTTTTATTGTACTTTTTGTGTGTCAAAATGGTGATGGACATCTATCCTGATCATGTTATTGGGTTCATTAGACTGCCGCTATCTGAGCTTAATCATAACAACTCCTGTATCTATATGAATATGACGTTACCAGGCCATGGGGGTCTGAGCCCAGACACACAAAGATTAGACATATTCTGTCTGGGCATCAGGTGTAGAAGCATCCGGGCCTTAGCTGTTTTTGTGCATACTTTCAATCATTTCTGTAATAGTGTCTTCATAGTTTATTGTCCGTGTTTAGAGGCTGTGTACAAGGTTACAGGGGTTGAAAAACAAGGATGCTTTTTTTCTATAACAAAAAAAGTGACTGTTTTTTTTTCAGCTCCTCATTAGGCCTCATTCAGATGTCTGATTTTTTTCACGTACAAGAAAATTGGACCGATTATATTGATCAGTGTGATACGAGTGTCATCCAATTTTTTTTCTCGCACATGAAATTTAAAAAAAAGAAGAAGAATTTCTTCATTCCGACAGTCCTTGAAAATCGAAACGCACTCGAATGTCATCCAAGTGCAGTCAGATATTTATTTTATTTTTTCCCACTGACTTGCATTGCAGATTTCGATCCAACCCTCCGATCAAAATCCGATATTGTCTGCAGACTGCTCAGTTCAGGGTAAAAATTACCGGTATCTTTGAAAAACACGGGTAGCACTCGTGTGAGAAAATCGGATGTTTAAATGAGGCCTGATAGTACAACATCGGTCAGTGTGCAAAATTAAAGGGAGTCTGTCATCCCAAACTGACAATATAGACTAAGCACATAGCCTTGTAGCTATTACGGGCCCTATAAAATCTCACCGTTGGTGCTCTAATCGCAGCCTCCGTTTTGCAAAAACTGTACTTTAATGAAACATGCTAATTAGAGTAGTTGTTGCACCCTTGGTGTGGCCAAGAGGCTCAGTGCACTGCTCCGCCCACTGGTTTTGCATGTCCCCGCCTACATTACTGGTGACTCACCTGATTGGCCTGCCTAGGCTTTCTCTGCAGTCAGTGCTCACTCCAGGCTAGAGAGCACTGTCAGTGTGCTCCCTAATTAGCATATTTGATTAAATATCAGTTTCTGCAGAACGGAGGCAGCGATTAGAGCACGAACGGTGGGATTTTTATAGGTGCTGTAATATCTGCAATGTCCCGTGCTTAGTTTACACTGTCAGATCGAGCAGTCGGACCCCCTTTAAAGGGATTTTACTGTACCCATGATCTTTTCTACATTTTAACGAGTGGTCGGCACCAGTTCTCTCTCTGTGAATGTTATTTTGGTACACTATATGTAGATTTTCTTATTATATCTGCATGTTATAGAACATTTTATCTTATTTGCTCCATCCCCCGTTTCCGTTCACACCCCCCACACTGCCAGCTATTTTCTATCCCTCGTCTCCTCTCTATTCAGGAAAACAATGCGATCTTCACACCTCGCTGCTATAGTCTCCACACACAACCAGTATGGAGGTGCTCCGATCTGATATCAGCCGAATATTAATGAGGACTATGTCTCATTGTGTGTGGGAGATGGGGCGAGCCAGATCTATATTCTGATCAGACTTTATCAGGCAATTATGCTAATTACTCTGCAATGCCAAAAGTGGACTGCAAAGTATTTTCTGCCCTTTTTTTAGAATTTTATATGCAGAACGTTGAGATAAATAAGCAAGTGTATTCCATAATCTCAGCAGCTGACGGTTCTCTGAGCACCACCTCGCATTAACCCCTGCCAGCCACAGCCAACTTTCATTTGTGTACTTTAGCTTTATGTTTTTTCTTTGTTTTTGCCCTTTCGTTTTATGTTTTTTTTTCTACCTGCTCGTATTCAAAGAGCCCATAGCTGTTTTTTATTTTATTTTTTGACCGCCCATACCCACATGATGGCTTTTTTGTTTTGGGCAAGTTGCAATTTTGAAAGACACCATTCATTTAGCTTTATAACGTATTCAAAAACGAAAACAAAAATGTCAAGAAATAGTAAAAAAAAACTCAATAAGGAATTGTGTTTTTATTTTCACCATGGCGTTCGTTGTGCAGTAACAATGACCTGGCAATACGATTCTCCAGGTCGGTGCAATTCCGACGATGCCAAACGGAGTATTTTTGTGTTTTGTTTTTTTTTAGTTCTATAATTAAGGGAAGAAAAAAATGGTTTGTGTCCCCATTTTTCCAACAGAGGACATGTGGGCTTGTTACTTTTTTTGGGGTACGTACAACTTTTTGATCTCTCTTTATTTCATTTTGTGGTTGAGACTGTACTCGTAAAATAATTTTATGTTTTGGTTGGGCTTTTACAGATGCAGTAATACTAAATATGGTTACATTTTTACGTTTTTTTTTATTTTTGAAAAGGGAAAGGGGGGGTGTGTGATTAAAAAATTTTTATATATATTTTTTTTTAATCTATATAGATTTTTGCTTTTTTTTATCACCTTAAGGGACTTGTACCTTTTGATCCTGTAATGGATTAATCTGTATACTGCAGTACCACAGTATTGAAGGATGCAAGTAAAATATTTGGTGTCTATATAGCTGGACTATCCCAGGAGTACTGACTTTGCAGCCATGGGGGCTTTCAGCAGGCCCCTAGCTGCCCTCACAGTCTTAAGCAGAACCCAGCCAGGCACTGCAATGCATCAGCAACCGGCGATTGTGTATCAGGAGAATCATGGGTGCCTAAAACGCTGCATTATCAGAAGCTGATGGCGGAATTTAAGGAGTTAGCAACAGTTATGAGAGCTAGGTCTGGTCACTATTGTTAGAGGCAGATGCCGGCTGTATAAGACCGCCGACGTCTGCTCTGTTTTGAGTGGGCTCAGCTCGTAAGCTTGTTCCATATAATGGCACTCATACCAGAACGAATCATCCTGGCCACCATGGATGTGGAATCTTTGTACTCTAACATCCCACACCAGGATGGATTAAATGCCTGCAAATTCTTCCTGGAAAACACAGAGACTGATGCGGATTCTGTGGTGAAACTTATAAAATTCATCCTCACCCACAATTACTTTGAATTTGACAAGAAGATCTATTTACAGGAGACTGGCACCGCAATGGGAAGTAAAATGGCCCCACAGTATGCAAATCTTTTCACGGCCAAGCTTGAAAGCGACTTTGTCCTCATGTCCCATCGGGCCTCTGGCATACTACCGCTACATTGATGACATTTTAATCATCTGGACGGAGTCTGAGCCACAGCTAAAGATGTTCTATGAACAGTTTAATCAATTTCATCCTACCATCAACTTGACACTCAACTACTCCTGTACTGAAATTAACTTTTTGGACACCATCATTAAGCTGCAGAACAATAAAATAGAGACATCCCTGTATCAGAAGCCAATCGACCGTCCAACATACCTTAAATGGGACAGTTTCCATCCAAAACACATAAATAATTATATTGTCTACAGCCAAGCCATCAGATACAATCGTATATGTTCCAACCCCATGGATAGAGACAAACACCTTGGTTGCCTCAGAAAGACCTTTTTGAATCAGGGCTACCATCCAAGAACAATTCAAAACCAAATTACAAGAGCAACTAGAATATGAAGGAATCACCTGCTACATTACAAAGCTAAAGAAGAAAATAACCGGGTGCCTCTAGTGGTCACCTACAATCCAAATCTGGAGGTGCTAAGGGGAGCTGCACGGAAATTACAACCTTTACTACAAAAAAGATGCCCGATTACAATCCATTTTTCCAGACCCCCCACTACTATGGTTTAGGCAGCCCCCAAATCGAAGAAGCATCATTGTCAGAAGCTCCCTGTCCTCTCCAACAGCTGCAGGTACCTTTCCTTGCAACTAGAAAAAATGTAAAACCTGTCCATTTATAATGACCACGGACAAGATAAAGATCCACAATTCACACCAGGACTACAAGATACCAGGTACCTTCAGCTGCATCACATCTAATGCGGTGTACCTAATTATTTGTACCAAATGTCCAACTGGGGGTCTGTATGTAGGGGAGACAGGGCAAAAACTGAGGACAGGGATGAATTCTCATCACCACACAATAAGAGAAAAAAGAATGGATCTACCTGTGGCCAAACATTTTTGTCTCCCAGATCACAGCATTATGGACATGAAATTACTTGTATTAAAAGGTAACTTCAAATCTCAGAGAAACAGAATAGTCTGGGAATATAAACTGATGACGAACTTTGACACAGGAATGAATGTGTCCCATGGATTTATGTCTTTTTACATCAATTAAGGAATTTGCTCCTCAGACCATGTGGGGTCATCATAACATAGAACCAGACCCCAATCAGAGGACAATAAAACATTCACACTCCTTATCTATGAACTGTTCCAATATTTATGCACATAAACATTTTAGCACTCTCACATAATGGTAGTTCTGCTTCACGTCACCTGTCTTATCTATGGCATTTTTTCTGGGCTGTATTGTGCATAAATGTGTTTTTTCTGAATTTGTATTAGTCTAGTCTGATGTAGGGACCTGAGTAGTCTCGAAAGCTTGCAATTTGTTTCCATCTTTTCAGTTAGCCATTAAAAGGTATCAACCACTGAGGACTCTCAATTCTAAATATTTTTCTATCTACTGGCTAACACAGTACCAAGATATATATCTTTCCTGTATCTTACACTAGACCTACCAAGTTCTAATATGTGCATGAGGGCAACTACATCGACCCTTGGTAATTGCTTTTGAAGGAGACTAGAATCGTCATGTTGGGTTTTAAGACGAGCAATGCAGACAGTATCTGGCAGCATCTTATGAGAATAAACATGCAAGCTGGACCGTCAGGCAGGAGAACAGAGCTCCATATGTATCTCTTGTGCAGCATTTAGAATCTATTACATTTAATGGGTCCCTGGCCTTTCAGGAAGCGCGATCTTATGTGACAGATAATGGGATAAATAGAAAATCTGCAAAGTACTTAATTTCGAAATTGTTATCTTGCCTCCGAAAAGTCACTTCAAAGAGCTGGCCACTAGGTTTTCCATTCTGTGCACTGCTTGTTGTCAGGTGTAATCACAGCAGCAGAAATGAACTACAGGAGGTGGAGGCGGAGCTATGATTTTCTCTGCTCCTGCCCTCCTGTCTGTTATACTCCAGGCATAAGACGAAGGTGAACTACAGGAGGTGGAGGCGGAGCTATGATTCTCTCTGCTCCTGCTCTCCTGTCTGTTATACGCCAGTTATAAGAGAGGTGAACTACAGGAGGTGGAGGCGGAGCTATGATTCTCTCTGCTCCTGCTCTCCTGTCTGTTATACGCCAGTTATAAGAGAGGTGAACTACAGGAGGTGGAGGCGGAGCTATGATTCTCTCTGCTCCTGCCCTCATGTCTGTTATACTCCAGGCATAAGATAGAGGTGAACTACAGGAGGCGGAGCTATGATTCTCTCTGCTCCTGCTCTCCTGTCTGTTATACTCCAGGCATAAGAGAGATGAACTACAGGAAGTGGAGGCGGAGCTATGATTCTTTTTGCTCCTGCTCTCCTGTCTGTTATACTCCAGGCATAAGAGAGGTGTGAACTACAGGAGGTGGAGGTAGAGCTATGATTCTCTCTGCTCCTGCTCTCCTGTCTGCTATACTCCAGTCATAAGAGAGAGGTGAACTACAGTAAGTGGAGGCGGAGCTATGATTCTCTCTGCTCCTGCTCTCCTGTCTGTTATTCTCCAGGCATAAGAGAAATATGGACTTTCAGGATGAGCAGTGTATTGGACAATGGCAGAAAAAGTGCATTCTGGGGAGTTATAGAAAGAAAGATGTCGCACCTATAGGCCTGATTCATCATTGTTGTTTCTCCAGTTTTCTGAGATAACTTGTACTTTTAGTGGCTTTAGGCAGTATATGAGCCTAAAGCATAAAGATACATGCATAAGATACATGTGTAAGGATAAGAATTGCACCGCTTTTGCAGTTGTTTTTTTTATTTCTCCTCTACAACTTTGTTTATCCAGATGTTTAGGACAGATTCACAAAGTGCAACTTTTGCAAAATGTCGTGTTCTTTTGCCTCATCTCACAGGTTATTGCAAGCTTTTTAATTTAACGCGTTTTAAGCCAAACTTGCGACTTCTGAAAGGATTTGCAACTTTTCTGCTAAAAAGTCAAAAAAAAAAATTTAAACACAAAGTTAAGGATTGTTTTTATTATTATTATTACATGAGTGAATCCCACAAGATAAAAAAAAATAAGTGACTTCAAGAAATTGCAAGTGATGTATTAGCACCATAGTGTTTACAGTATGACACTAAAAAAGTGTCTGGCAATGTCTGTAGCGGTGCATGCTGGTAAGTGAAGAAAAGGACGTAGTTGTGACAGGCTCCTTCTATGTCGTTCTATGCATAAAGCACTTTTTTTAACCAATTTTATAGTCTGTGAAGTAGAAATGGGTGAAAAGTTTTATTACTGCTGTTTCCATTTTGAGCCAAATCCTTTAGGTTATTCTGCGCACCCCAGGCGGCTCTTGTGCCGTGTAAGGTAACACGTCCCGTAATTCTTTTTATGAAAAGACCCACTCCCATCAGATGTTCTGCATAGAAATATTGCAAAGAAGTATGAACTATTAGTTTATTAAAATCTATCTACAAAAGCTTCATTCAGTAGGAGCAGAGCATAATAAAAGTCCTCACACAGTTCATGACAAATAATATATATATATATATATATATATATATATATATATATATATATATATATATATATATATATATATATATATAGTGATATATGTGATGCAGTAACCCCTGTAACAGGTAGGGGGCGCTGCATGGTCTCCCCGGGATGTGCACGGAGTTGTATTGAGGCCGTGAGAATTGACCTGCAGTGATGTCAGGATCACGTGACCACCAGCCCATGTGATCCATTACCGTGGGTGTGGTTACAGGTACATAACGTGACCAGGGTGTGGGTCACATGGTCCTGTGTGGTTCCAGTGTTGGACCTGGAGGGTCCAAGTGCAAAATCCCTGAGGGAGTTCCTGAGGGCTCGGTGTGTTCCTGTGTTGGAAGCCTGAGAGGGGGCTTCCTGGAAAGCACCTGCTGGCGTGGGAGGTCCTAGTAGGAGGACCGGATCCCGGAGCAGTGCACAGTAGAACTGGGGAAGCTGGAGTCCTTCGGTGAGGTCTGGACTGACTACTGTATGCCGGACAGGCAAGTTGGGGATCCCTGTTAGGCAGCTTACCCAGAAGAGTGTTGACGGAGTCTGGGGAAGCTGGAGTCCTTCGGTGAGGTCTGGACTGACTAGTGCGTGCCGGCCAGGCAAGTTGGTGATCCCTGTAAGGCAGCTTACCCGGAGGTGCGGACTGGCAAGGAGTCAGCAGGTGGAGCCGGAGCTCCCGTCAGGTATCGTACAGGCCGGTAGTGCTTGTGAAGTTCTATGAACTGTGTGGTCTCCCTTGGGAACTGGTTAAGGGAGGACCAGCGTGTTAGTGACCGTGAGGCAAAGCCGTACACTGAAGTGTTAGAAGCTGCAAGTAAATATGACCAGTTGGTGCCTGTTGTGTTTCATGTTATGAACTGTGCGTACCCCGGTTTATGAGGCTTAATAAACCGCATGGACTGCTTTGTTTTATAAACCCGTGCCCGTGTGCTTGAATATCGCGGCCAAGTGAGTGTCACCCAACACTCTCAGTAAGAGAAACCTTACAATTGGTGGAGAATGCGGGCAACAATCCCGCTAGCACACGTGGAGTTAATTGCTGTGGCAGAGCCACGAAGGTGACAAGCGTCTAGCGGTAACTCGGCGGGGTTACGAAAGTGACAAGCGTCTACTGTGACTCGGCGGGGTCACGAAGGTGACAAGCGGCAGCGGTGGACCCGTGCAGAGCCGTGTGGAGAGTAGCCGTGGTTGCAGCGAGGTTCCACAGCAGGCGGAGCTGCAGTGACTTGTGGTTGGCAGCACCTGGAGGTGCCGGTTGTGTGTGACTGCAGCGGGAGCTGTGGCGGTACCAGCAGGAGCTGGTGAAAGTGACATAGAAAAAAAAAAAAATAATTTTTCTTTTTGTGCAGACTTTTAAAGGGCCAGTACAAGCCTAGAGACATTGGGGTGTACTGTGTGTACTGGGGCCTGAGTACTGTGGGGGAGTCCACGGGGTGTATCCCAGGGAAGGGATTATCCCTAATAGTGAGCGGTGGCCCAAACGGGGATGGTTGCCCAAAAGGGGGCGGAGTCCCAAAAAGGGGTGGTAACCCGAATAGGGGTAATGGCCCAAAAAGGGGTGGAATCCCGAAGGGGGGCTGAATCTCGAACCGGGGTGGTATCAAAACGCGGAGCACTTGCCCAGAAAGGGGGCGGAGCCAAAAAAGGGGCGGCAATCAGTGAGGTGTCACGACTGCGTCCTTTTTGGCTGGATGGAAAGTGTGTGCAAGGGTTGATAGACCCGGGGAGAGAAGCGTCTGTGCTGAGAACCCGTCCAGGAGATTCTGTGTCACCTGGCGACACTGAATATCTCCAGGTAGCCACTATCTACATTGTCGCAGCGGAGGTTTCCACATACCATGAGGTGGTTGTAGACCCGATCTTGCCGTATCCTATGGTAATAGGACAAGATTTGGTAGCACTGTGGGAAAAGGCTGAAGTGTTTGTGGATATAATGTGGATGTCAGTTAGTAATGTTGAGAAGGCAGGCCTGACCAGAGGGAAAGGTTCGACTGCCCAACTAACTGACCTGACGTCACTTGAAGTGTGCCACAATACGACTGGTAGTGGTCTGCTGGATAAAACAGGTGGAGCTGACACCCAGACAGAGAGTGACTTGCAGGGTCATCAGACTGTGGGGTGTGACACAGATTCTGGGGGTGACTGTGACAAGTCATGGCCAGTAACAAACGCGTATGCCCTGGTGACAGGTGGAGGACGGGGTCCAGGACCTGTGGTAACGGGTGGAGGACGGGGTCCAGGACCTGTGGTAACGGGTGGAGGACGGGGTCCAGGACCTGTGGTGACGGGTGGAGGACGGGGTCCAGGACCTATGGTGATAGGTGGAGGACGGGGTCCAGGACCTGTGCTGACGGGTGGAGGACGGGGTCCAGGACCTATGGTGACAGGTGGAGGATGGGGTCCAGGACCTGTGCTGACGGGTGGAGGACGGGGTCCAGGACCTGTGGTAACAATTGGTGGCGACTCCCCTTCAGACGGTGACGCCAGTGGAAAAGAGTGTAATAAGGTTGACTCAGGCAATTCTTCCTCCCGTCGCCGGAGACGTAAAAGAGCCAAAGGGGCTGAACCCGTTGCTCCGTGTGAGGAATTGACGGAAGATGCTGAGGACCTGGGGTGTATGAAGTGCTCTGTAGTCCCAGGGAAAAGGGACGAACCTAATGACGTCACTGCTGAGACCCAAGAGAGGGCCGACCCTGACAGTGCAGAGTCGGAGGGTGCGGAAGTGGAGGAGGCCACCAAGGAGATGGTGCCGGAAGTGAATACCTCCTCAAGTGATGGATGTTTCACCAGTCCGGAGGATGGGAGAAGCGAGATGGAATTGGTTATAGAGACGGTGAACGACCATGTCGAACGAGAAAGGGTCCTGAGACAAGCGGCTGAGCGCAGAGTGGATGAGCTAGAGAAGGAAGTCTCTGAGCTCAGAGGCCACCTGTTCAGATGGCAAAGTGTGTATCAGACCCTAAAGGAAGACATTGTAGTGCTTAGAGAAGCACTAAAAGGCCCTCTACAAGGAAAAGAGGTGGTGGTCGCAGACTTCTCGTGCCAGTACCAGAGTGGTAATGAGAGTAAAGCTGAAGAGGAGTTGGCGCTAAAAGCAGAACAAGATGGTCACCCGGTTGTGATAGAGGTCTTGATGGAAAGGTCCATGGCAAGGCAGGGGCCATCTGTTCTTGAAGGAAGTGAGACTCCGCTCTTCAAGTGCGTGATAGATGTACCCGTAGAGGCGCAAGATGCATGTACCCGCGAGGGTGTGCATGAGGCCTTTAAAAAGGCAGTGGAAGCGTCTAGTGTGCACTGGGCACTGGAGACGAAACAGTTGGTGGTACTGTCTACTAAGGAAGTCACAGTGAAGAGGGTGGCTGTCCTGAAGGACATGCACCTACGGTGCCTCCGCACGAAGCAGAGGGTCCTGTGGGAGAATGGTGAGGCCACTCGTTGTTTGGAGCAAGCCAGGAAAGCTCAAAGTCTTCTGGGCTTGGTAGAGGACACAGTCCAAGTGCCCAGAGCTCTGGTAGCGAAGCTCATTGGCCGATTTGGAAAAGCGATGCAGGAGATGGTGGATGTGTCAGGTGTGAAGAGACTGAGGATTCCGTCTGAAGACGAGGCCCAGGTGGGTGAAGATGGAATGGTGTCATTCCTGGTTGTCGGGTCCAAGGAGAGTCTAGCAAATATCCGGATGCTCCTGAGGTATCGCGTGGCCTACCTGAGAGAAATAGAGCAGCTAAGACTGTACAGACGGCAGGTCAATAAACAGCTGCAGAACATAAGGTGGCGGCCGCCTTCTTCCCAAGGAAAAGGAAACAAAAAGGACATGTACAGTAGTAGACGTAGTGATGGAGGGTCAGACTCTGATCAGTTGCTAGTCTCGACTGCAAGTGGGACTAATGTCCGTACCAACCGTGGGTGGCGACCCTGGAGAGAAAGGTCGAGTAAAGAGACAAACTTGACTAAAGGTTTGGTGTCACGGACAGAGTGTAACTTATGGGCCAAAGCTCAAGGCCTACATGTTGACCGCTGGGGGCGGGGTAAACTCAACAACTGGATGGGTCTGTGTGATGCTCAAAACCGACTGAGACGGTTCTCTCGACAGGTAGGGCAAGGCAACGTGCATGACATATCCCGTGATCCCACGTGTATGACAGGTGTTCAACCCTACAGGTGTGAACAGAGGGGGGGGATATGTGATATATGTGATGCAGTAACCCCTGTAACAGGTAGGGGGCGCTGCATGGTCTCCCCGGGATGTGCACGGAGTTGTATTGAGGCCGTGAGAATTGACCTGCAGTGATGTCAGGATCACGTGACCAGCCCATGTGATCCATTACCGTGGGTGTGGTTACAGGTACATAACGTGACCAGGGTGTGGGTCACATGGTCCTGTGTGGTTCCAGTGTTGGACCTGGAGGGTCCAAGTGCAAAATCCCTGAGGGAGTTCCTGAGGGCTCGGTGTGTTCCTGTGTTGGAAGCCTGAGAGGGGGCTTCCTGGAAAGCACCTGCTGGCGTGGGAGGTCCTAGTAGGAGGACCGGATCCCGGAGCAGTGCACAGTGGAACTGGGGAAGCTGGAGTCCTTCGGTGAGGTCTGGACTGACTACTGTATGCCGGACAGGCAAGTTGGGGATCCCTGTTAGGCAGCTTACCCAGAAGAGTGTTGACGGAGTCTGGGGAAGCTGGAGTCCTTCGGTGAGGTCTGGACTGACTAGTGCGTGCCGGCCAGGCAAGTTGGTGATTCCTGTAAGGCAGCTTACCCGGAGGTGCGGATTGGCAAGGAGTCAGCAGGTGTGGCCGGAGCTCCCGTCAGGTATCGTACAGGCCGGTAGTGCTTGTGAAGTTCTATGAACTGTGTGGTCTCCCTTGGGAACTGGTTAAGGGAGGACCAGCGTGTTAGTGACCGTGAGGCAAAGCCGTACACTGAAGTGTTAGAAGCTGCAAGTAAATATGACCAGTTGGTGCCTGTTGTGTTTCATGTTATGAACTGTGCGTACCCCGGTTTATGAGGCTTAATAAACCGCATGGACTGCTTTGTTTTATAAACCCGTGCCCGTGTGCATGAATATCGCGGCCAAGTGAGTGTCCCCCAACACTCTCAGTAAGAGAAACCTTACAATATATAATATTGCTCTGAAGCTTTTTATTTTAATTGATTTCAATATATAATAGTCTAATTGTTGGAATAGTCAGTGTTCTCTTAGATTCTATGCCAATCATCAGGAGCTGTACAATTGTCAGAGACGGGGGATTAACGCTTATGTGACCTAAAATGTAATGGTCTATGTGGGCAAGCCTGTAATTGGCTCGTGTAGACATCTTGGAGATCACCGGACTAACGGTCAAGACACAAGGGACCACCTTCTAAGACAGTGATTTTCAACCAGTGTTCCGCATGGTCGGGTGTGCCGCGGGGAAAGTTCCCCAAACTATGGTGCCCCCTTTGTTTTGTTCCCCGGCAATGCGCAGCGATGCGCAGTCACGGAATAACACATGCGCGAGCTTTGAACGCTCGCGCGACTTAATGACGTCACCGAGGCCGGCGCGTCATCCTGAGAGCGGAGAGACTCTCGCATTTGCCCGCCGCCAAGGTAATGCCCGCCAATAATGCTGTGTATAATCATTAACCCCTTCCCGACCCATGACGCCACGTAGGTGTCATGAAAGTCGGTGCCAATCCGACCCATGACGCCTATGTGGCGTCATGGAAAGATCGCGTCCCTGCAGATCGGGTGAAAGGGTTAACTCCAATTTCACCCGATCTGCAGGGACAGGGGGAGTGGTACTTCAGCCCAGGGGGGGTGGCTTCACCCCCCCATGGCTACGATCGCTCTGATTGGCTGTTGAAAGTGAAACAGCCAATCAGAGCGATTTGTAATATTTCACCTATGAAAATGGTGAAATATTACAATCCAGCCATGGCCGATGCTGCAATAGCATCTGCCATGGCTGGAGACCCCGATCTGCCCCCCCCCCCCCCCCCCGCCACCGATCGCCTCCCCAGTCGTCCTTTCTGCCCCGAACTCCTGTCCGCTCCCCTCCTCCCTCCTGTCCGCTCCCCTGGTCCTCCTGTCCGCTCCCCCGGTCCTCCGATCCCCCCCCCCCCCCCCCCCATACTTGCCTAGCTCCGATGTCCCTCCCGGTGTCCGGCCGTCTTCTCCATCGGCGCCGCCATCTTGGAAAATGGCGGGCGCATGCGCAGTGCGCCCGCCGAATCTGCCTGCCGGCAGATTCGTTCCTGTACATTTTGGTCGCTGTGATAAGTTCTATCACAGCGATCAAAATAAAAAAAAATTGTAAATAAACCCCCCCTTTATCACCCCCATAGGTAGGGACAATTATAAAATACAGAAAATATAATTATTTTTGTTTTTCCATTAGGGGTAGGGTTAGGGGTAGGGTTAGGGTTGCACTTAGGGCTAGGGTTGCACTTAGGCCCAGGTTTCACACTGAGTGAGTATAAATACATTTAGAATCTATATTATTAACTATATGTAGAATATGTACTGTTTTAGTGTCATTTTGTGCCATTTTGGTTGGTGGTGTGCCCCGGGATTTTTTAAGTATAAAAAGTGTGCCACGGCTCAAAAAAAGGTTGAAAATCACTGTTCTAAGATATCCATATGCTCTAATGTTGTGAATTCTGCTCTTGGGCTCCCTCCGGTGGTTGTAAGTGATAGCGCTGCTGTCTCTGAATCACAGCATTTATCAGGTGTGTTCACTTTTTGCAATTTTGACTGGGCTATTTAGTCTTGCTTCACCCTTTAGTCAGTGCCAGTTGTCCATTGTTCCTGGAGGATTCACATCTCTGCCTGGTCTCTCCTGCTTTGCAGTTCTTTTCAGCAAAGTTAAGTTCTGGCCTTGATTTTTTGCTGTCCACATGCTGTGTGGCCTTATTGTTCAGTTTTTTTCCATGTTTTTTTGTCTTGTCCAGCTTGGTCTGTATAAGGATTTGTTTAGCCAAGCTGGTATCTCTGGAGATGCAGATATACCCTCCATATCTTTAGTTAGCTGTGGAGTTTTTGTATTTTCTGTGGTGGATATTTTCTAGTGTTTTAATACTGACCGCATAGTACTCTGTCCTATCCTTTCTATTTAGCTAGAAGTGGCATCCTTTGCTAATTTCTGATTTCAGTCTGTGTATGTTTTTTCCCTCTACTCTCACAGTCAATATTTGTGGGTGGCTGCCTATCCTTTGGGAATTTTCTCTGAGGCAAGATAGTTTTCCATTTTCTATCTCTAGGGGTAATTAGTCCTCCGGCTGTGTCGAGATGTCCAGGGAGCGCTAGGTACATTCCACGGCTACTTCTAGTTGCGGTGTTAAGTTCAGGGTCTGCGGTCAGTACAGGTACCACCTTCTCCAGAGTACGTCTCATGCTGCTCTTAGGCCACCAGATCATAACAGTACAACTGGCCAACAATGAGTTAACCGCATCTCAGAAGAAGGGAAGGAAAGTGCTGAGCCATTTTTTTTTTTTCTGTAGTCTGTTGTGGTTTTTTTTTCCCTTCCCTCTTTACCTCTGGGTGGCTCAGGAGTTCGGCGCTGGTATGGATGTTCAGGGATTGGCTTCTCGTGTGGATCAACTTGCTGCTAGAGTACAGGGTATTTCCGATTATATCGTTCAGACTCCGGTTTTAGAGCCTAGAATTCCAACTCCTGATTTGTTTTTTGGGGATAGGTCCAAATTTCTGAGCTTTAAAAATACAGTGCCTACAAGTAGTATTCAACCCCCTGCAGATTTAGCAGGTTTACACATTTGGAATTAACTTGGCATTGTGACATTTGGACTGTAGATCAGCCTGGAAGTGTGAAATGCACTGCAGCAAAAAAGAATGTTATTTCTTTGTTTATTTTTTTTTTAAATTGGGAAAAGTTTTTTCAGAGGGTCATTTATTATTCAACCCCTCAACCCACCAGAATTCTGTTTGGTTCCCCTAAAGTATTAAGAAGTAGTTCAGGCACAAAGAACAATGAGCTTCACATGTTTGGATTAATTATCTCTTTTTCCAGCCTTTTCTGACTATTTAAGACCCTCCCCAAACTTGTGAACAGCGCTCAAACATGGTCAACATGGGAAAGACAAAGGAGCATTCCAAGGCCATCAGAGACAAGATCGTGGAGGGTCACAAGGCTGGCAAGGGGTACAAAACCCTTTCCAAGGAGTTGGGCCTACCTGTCTCCACTGTTGGGAGCATCACCCGGAAGTGGAAGGCTTATGGAACTACTGTTAGCCTTCCACGGCCTGGACAGCCTTTGAAAGTTTCCTCCCGTGCCGAGGCCAGGCTTGTCCGAAGAGTCAAGGCTATCCCAAGGACAACAAGGAAGGAGCTCCGGGAAGATCTCATGGCAGTGGGGACATTGGTTTCAGTCAATACCATAAGTAACGTACTCCACCGCAATGGTCTCCGTTCCAGACGAGCCCGTAAGGTACCTTTACTTTCAAAGCATCATGTCAAGGCTCGTCTACAGTTTGCTCATGATCACTTGGAGGACTCTGAGACTGACTGGTTCAAGGTTCTCTGGTCTGATGAGACCAAGATCGAGATCTTTGGTGCCAACCACACACGTGACGTTTGGAGACTGGATGGCACTGCATACGACCTCAAGAATACCATCCCTACAGTCAAGCATGGTGGTGGCAGCATCATGCTGTGGGGCTGTTTCTCAGCCAAGGGGCCTGGCCATCTGGTCCGCATCCATGGGAAGATGGATAGCACGGCCTACCTGGAGATTTTGGCCAAGAACCTCCGCTCCTCCATCAAGGATCTTAAGATGGGTCGTCATTTCATCTTCCAACAAGACAACGACCCAAAGCACACAGCCAAGAAAACCAAGGCCTGGTTCAAGAGGCAAAAAATCAAGGTGTTGCAGTGGCCTTGTCAGTCTCCTTACCTTAACCCAATTGAAAACTTGTGGAAGGAGCTCAAGATTAAAGTCCACATGAGACACCCAAAGAACCTAGATAACTTGGAGAAGATCTGCATGGAGGAGTGGGCCAAGATAACTCCAGAGACCTGTGCCGGCCTGATCAGGTCTTCTAAAAGATGATTATTAGCTGTAATTGCAAACAAAGGTTATTCCACAAAATATTAAACCTAGGGGGTTGAATAATAATTGACCCACACTTTTATATTTAAAATTTATAAAAATTTAACTGAGCAACAAAACTTTTTGGTTTGTAAGATTTATGCATCTGTTAATAAATCCTGCTCTTGTTTGAAGTTTGAAGGCTCTAACTTATTTGCATCTTATTAAACCTGCTAAATCTGCAGAGGGTTGAATACTACTTGTAGGCACTGTAACTGTAAACTGTTTTTTGCTCTGAAGCCCCGTTCCTCTGGTGATCCCATCCAGCAGGTTAAAATTGTTATGTCTCTGCTGCGTGGTGACCCCCAGAATTGGGCATTTGCCCTGGAACCTGGGAATCCGGCGTTGCTTAATGTAGACACCTTTTTTCAGGCGCTTGGGTTATTGTATGACGAACCTAATTCAGTGATCATGCTGAGAAGACCTTGTTGGCCCTGTCTCAGGGTCAAGAAGCGGCAGAATCATATTGCCAGAAGTTTAGAAAATGGTTTGTACTGACTAAATGGAATGAGGATGCCTTGGCGGCAATCTTCAGAAAGGGTCTTTCTGAATCCGTTAAAGATGTTATGGTGGCCATTCAGATTGATCGGCGCTTGCACGAGCGCAGAGTTGTGCACGCTATGGCATTGTCTTCCGAGCGGAGTCCTGAGCCTATGCAGTGTGATAGGATTGTGTCTAGAGCTGAACGACAAGGATTCAGACGTCAGAAAAGGTTGTGTTTTTACTGCGGCGATTCTGCTCATGTTATTTCTGATTGCCCTAAGCGTACCAAGAGAATCGCTAGTTCTGTTACCATCAGTACTGTACAACCTAAATTTCTGTTATCTGTGACCCTGATCTGCTCATTATCGTCATTTTCTGTCATGGCATTTGTGGATTCAGGCGCCGCTCTAAACTTAATGGACTTAGAATTTGCCAGACGTTGTGGTTTCCCCTTGCAGCCTTTGCAGAGTCCTATTCCTTTGAGGGGCATTGATGCTACACCGTTGGCTAAAAATAAACCTCAGTTTTGGACACAGCTGACCATGTGCATGGCGCCAGCCCATCAGGAAGATTGTTGTTTTCTGGTGTTGCATAATTTGCATGATGCTATTGTGCTGGGTTTCCCATGGTTACAGGTGCATAATCGGGTATTAGATTGGAAATCTATGTCTGTGACTAGTTGGGGTTGTCAGGCGGTTCATGGTGACGTTCCTTTGATGTCAATTGCCTCCTCCCCCTCTTCTGAAATTCCTGAGTTTTTGTCTGATTTCCAGGATGTATTCAATGAGCCCAAGTCCAGTTCCCTTCCACCACATAGGGACTGTGATTGTGCTATTGACTTGATTCCAGGCTGTAAGTTCCCTAAGGGCCGACTTTTCAACCTGTCTGTGTCAGAACATACCGCCATGCGGAGCTATGTTAAGGAGTCCTTGGAGAAGGGGCATATTCGGCCATCTTCTTCACCATTGGGAGCAGGTTTTTTTGTTGTTGCCAAAAAAGATGGCTCCTTGAGACCCTGTATTATTGCCTCTTGAATAAGATCACGGTCAAATTCCAATACCCTTTGCCTTTGCTTTCTGATCTGTTTGCTAGGATTAAGGGGGCTAGTTGGTTTACTAAGATTGACCTTCGAGGGGCATATAATCTTGTTCGTATTAAGCAGGGTGACGAATGGAAAACTGCGTTTAATACGCCCGAAGGCCATTTTGAATACCTTGTGATGCCATTCGGACTCTCTAATGCTCCATCTGTGTTTCAGTCCTTCATGCATGATATATTTCGGAATTATCTTGATAAATTCATGATTGTATATTTGGATGATATTTTGATTTTTTCAGATGATTGGGAGTCTCATGTGAAACAAGTCAGGATGGTATTTCAGATCCTTCGTGATAATGCCTTGTTTGTGAAGGGGTCTAAGTGCCTCTTTGGAGTACAGAAGATTTCTTTTTTGGGCTTCATTTTTTCTCCCTCATTTATGGAGATGGATCCGGTTAAGGTTCAGGCCATTCATGATTGGATCCAGCCCACATCCGTGAAGGGCCTTCAGAAATTTTTGGGCTTTGCTAATTTTTATCGCCGTTTCATTGCCAACTTCTCCAGTGTGGTTAAACCCCTGACCGATTTGATGAAGAAAGGCGCTGATGTGACGAATTGGTCCTCTGCGGCTGTTTCTGCCTTTCAGGAGCTTAAGCGCCGATTTACTTCTGCCCCTGTGTTGCGTCAGCCGGATGTTTCTCTTCCTTTTCAGGTTGAAGTTGACGCTTCTGAGATTGGGGCAGGGGCCGTTTTGTCTCCGAGGAATTCTGATGGTTCCTTGATGAAACCGTGTGCCTTCTTTTCTCGAAAGTTTTTGCCTGCGGAATGCAATTATGATGTCGGTAATCGTGAGTTGTTGGCTATGAAGTGGGCATTTGAGGAGTGGCGACATTGGCTTGAGGGGGCCAAGCACCGTATTGTGGTCTTAAATCAGATTCTTATGATCGGTCATCTCGAGTCTGCCAAACGGCTGAATCCTAGACAGGCCCGATGGTCCCTGTTTTTCTCCCGTTTTGATTTTGTGGTCTCGTATCTTCCGGGTTCTAGGAATGTTAAGGCTGATGCCCTCTCTAGGAGCTTTTTGCCTGATTCTTCTGGGGTCCTTGAGCCGGTCGGTATTCTGAAGGAAGGGGTGATTCTTTCTGCCATCTCCCCTGATTTACGACAGGTTCTTCAGAAATTTCAGGCTGATAAACCTGACCGCTGTCCAGTGGGGAAATTGTTTGTTCCTGACAGATGGACTAGTAAAGTGATTTCGGAGGTTCATTGTTCTGTGTTAGCCGGTCATCCTGGGATTTTTAGTACCAGAGATTTGGTTGGTAGGTCCTTTTGGTGGCCTTCTTTGTCACGGGATGTGCGTTCTTTTGTGCAGTCCTGTGGGACTTGTGCGCGGGCCAAGCCTTGCTGTTCCCGCGCTAGTGGGTTGCTTTTGCCTTTGCCGGTCCCTGAGAGGCCTTAGACGCATATTTCTATGGATTTTATTTAGGATCTTCCGGTTTCCCAGAGGATGTCAGTTATCTGGGTGGTTTGTGACCGGTTTTCTAAGATGGTTCATTTGGTACCTTTGCCTAAGTTGCCTTCCTCTTCTGATTTGGTTCCGTTGTTTTTTCAGCATGTGGTTCGTTTGCATGGCATTCCGGAGAATATTGTGTCCGATAGAGGTTCCCAGTTTGTTTCTAGGTTTTGGCGGGCCTTTTGTGCTAGGCTGGGCATTGATTTGTCTTTTTCTTCCGCATTTCATCCTCAGACAAATGGCCAAACCGAGCGAACTGATCAGACTTTGGAAACTTATTTGAGATGCTTTGTGTCTACTGATCAGGATGATTGGGTGGCTTTCTTGCCATTGGCCGAGTTTGCCCTTAATAATCGGGCTAGTTCTGCTACCTTGGTTTCACCCTTCTTTTGTAACTCTGGTTTTCATCCTCGTTTTTCTTCGGGGCAGGTTGAGCCTTCTGATTGTCCTGGGGTGGACTCTGTGGTTGACAGGTTGCAGCAAATTTGGGCTCATGTTGTTGACAATTTGGTGTTGTCTCAGGAGGGGGCTCAGCGTTTTGCTAACCGTCGTCGGTGTGTTGGTTCCCGGCTTCGGGTTGGGGATTTGGTCTGGTTGTCTTCCCATCATGTCCCTATGAAGGTTTCTTCCCCTAAGTTTAAGCCTCGGTTTATTGGCCCTTATAGGATTTCTGAGATTATCAATCCAGTGTCTTTTCGTTTGGCCCTTCCAGCCTCTTTTTCCATCCATAATGTTTTTCATAGATCTTTGTTGCGGAAATATGTGGTGCCCGTTGTTCCCTCTGTTGATCCTCCTACCCCGGTGTTGATTGATGGGGAGTTGGAGTATGTGGTTGAGAAGATTTTGGATTCTCGTTTTTCGAGGCGGAAGCTTCAGTATCTTGTCAAATGGAAGGGTTATGGCCAGGAGGATAATTCTTGGGTTGTTGCCTCCGATGTTCATGCTGATGATTTGGTTTGTGCCTTTCATTTGGCTCGTCCAGATCGGCCTGGGGGCTCTGGTGAGGGTTCGGTGACCCCTCCTCAAGGGGGGGGTACTGTTGTGAATTCGGCTCTTGGGCTCCCTCCGGTGGTTATAAGTGGTAGCGCTGCTGTCTCTGAATCACAGCATTTATCAGGTGTGTTCACTTTTTGCAATTTTGACTGGGCTATTTAGTCTTGCTTCACCCTTTAGTCAGTGCCAGTTGTCCATTGTTCCTGGAGGATTCACATCTCTGCCTGGTCTCTCCTGCTTTGCAGTTCTTTTCAGCAAAGTTAAGTTCTGGCCTTGATTTTTTGCTGTCCACATGCTGTGTGGCCTTATTGTTCAGTTTTTTTCCATGTTTTTTTGTCTTGTCCAGCTTGGTCTGTATAAGGATTTGTTTAGCCAAGCTGGTATCTCTGGAGATGCAGATATACCCTCCATATCTTTAGTTAGCTGTGGAGATTTTTGTATTTTCTGTGGTGGATATTTTCTAGTGTTTTAATACTGACCGCATAGTACTCTGTCCTATCCTTTCTATTTAGCTAGAAGTGGCCTCCTTTGCTAAATTCTGATTTCAGTCTGTGTATGTTTTTTCCCTCTACTCTCACAGTCAATATTTGTGGGGGGCTGCCTATCCTTTGGGAATTTTCTCTGAGGCAAGATAGTTTTCCCTTTTCTATCTCTAGGGGTAATTAGTCCTCCGGCTGTGTTGAGATGTCCAGGAAGCGCTAGGTACATTCCACGGCTACTTCTAGTTGCGGTGTTAAGTTCAGGGTCTGCGGTCAGTACAGGTACCACCTTCTCCAGAGTATGTCTCATGCTGCTCTTAGGCCACCAGATCATAACACTCTAATTAGCATTCAGCGTACTTGGCTACATGCAGGATAGGTGATGGCTTATTGATCAGTGGATATCCAACCACTGGGACCTACATTGATCAGCAGAACCGGGACACTTTTATTCCAGTGAGAACCTCCATTCCATTCATTCCATATTGAGCTGTTGAGCGCTGCACTTTACTTCTTCTGACATCGCCTAAGAGAATGAATGGAGTGGGGGTCAGGCATCTGACCTAGCATAATTTATCGACGATCCCGTGGATAGGTGATGACTTGTTTTCATCAGTGAACCCTTTAAAGGCCTCTTTCACACACCTTTTTTGTGACTTTGGTGGAGGGAGAGATTGGGCAGGATGGAAATGCCATGAATTTCATGAATTTTTAAGAGGATAGGGAGCACTTGGGAAAAACACACCTAGAGCAAACTGTTTTGTCTAAAAAAAAAAAAAAATGCTTCCAACTCAATAAGGAAATTGCCACAAGGAGTTATTTGGTTGCCTTGTAGGCTGGCGTGCCTATCCATTTTTGCAATCTGTGCATAGATTTTATACCTCTTTCTGTGATGGCTTCTGTATGGGGAGTGGGAACTAAAATAAGTCTTGTGTGGAATGAAAAATAGCCTATTGTGTTGCAGTTAGAAGTTTTGCTCACATTTCTAATACAATCACACCTGTGAATGTAACTTCATGTTCTCATATTGTGGTCACCTAGACAAGGAGTCACTTGATGATGGACGAGTTTTCATCTGTTTGGTTGGATTAGAAACCTGAAATTCTGCTTGGTTGTGTGAAAGAAGGGTGGGCACCATCCCGTCTAATTAGACTCCTTAGGAGCCACCTTCAAAAAGATTAGATATAGGCTACTTTGGCCTCAATGATGTTCACTTGATGATGCTTCTACTGTATTAAAAGAAGCAGAGTCTAGATCACGTTAAGTAATTATCCCCCTCTACTCCTCCTTGGTCAGGCCTCATGTGGAATACTGTGTACAGTTCTGGGCACCACATTTTAAAAAAGACATTGAAAAAGCTTTAGCAAGTTCAGAGAAGAGCGACCAGGATGGTGAGCGGACTAGGATCTGGGAATGTTTAGCTTGCAAAAAAGAAGACTAAAAGGAGACTTAATAGCTGTCTACAAATATCTGAAGGGATGTCACAATGTAGACGGAGCATCCTTATTCTCATTTGCACAAGGAAACATGAGAAGTAATGGAATGAAACTGAAAAAGAGAAGATACAGATTAGATATTAGAAAAAAAGTTTTGACAGTGAGGGTGATCAATGAGCGGAACAGGCTGCCATGAGAGGTGGTGAGTTCTCCTTCAATAGAAGTCTTCAAACAGAGGCTGGACAGACATGAGATGGTTTAGTGAATCCTGCACTGAGCAGGAGGATTGGACATGATGACCCTGGAGGTCCCTTCCAACTATAACATTCTATGATTATATGGCAGGACTATAGAAGTAAATAGGGTCACATTGCAACACCTACAGAAAAAATGCAACCCCATTAATTGTGCTTCAATGTAGTCACGAGCCGACCTCAGTTGTGCGATAGATGTCGCCTCCAAAGTTGCCTTGTATCCCTAGCCTTATGGTGGGTACAGGCTGGCCTGCCAAGTCGGAAATTGTGGATGTTACTGGATTTGTGTGCTTTCGTGTCTCCACATAGTGGATGGATAGAGACGCTGCTTACAGTTTACATGTGATTTAGTCATTTTATTTTATTTTTTCAAATGGATTAAAGGTCCGTGTGTAAAATCGCTGCTGTACATTGGGTCACAAAGTACAGCCTTAAGGCCCCCATACAAATTAGACTAAACTCGATATCAGTGGGCTCGCCGACAGTCTGATGTATATTGAGGAGTTTTCTAACTCTGCTCTGACAGATGATGTCTGAGGAAACAAGGATCCGATATATCCGAGATTGGCTGGCGCTAGTGGAATCTGACAGCTCTCTTTCTTAGAGAACACCGGAGAGCCCTAGGCAGAGCATTTAGGAGCTGCATGCCCATCCGTTGCCCAAACCGTCAGCTATCTATTGTGTATGCTCCCAGGCTTGGCTCCTGGTCTGGGAAAGGATAGACTGCGTTGAGGCATGTGGAGGTCATCACAATGAGGTGTGGGATGTCCTATGGTGTTTTCAGGTTCTGGGCAATAGGCTCAGAGTTTGGACGGCTAGAGTTCTACCACGTCTAGTTAAGGGCTTGACGGCCCCAGATTAATTTTTCTCTGTGATGTACTTGTTTTCTGTATGAAGATAATCTGATTTCAGACAGATTTGAACCTTATCCACTGTTTGGGAATGAAAGCCCTTTGTGTGCCAACCACCTATCCCAGGAGATGGCGACCCCGAAAGCTGATTAGATCTCATAAGATACTAATGTAGAGTTTAGCTTTAATACTAACCACAATGACTATACTTAATACCATGTGTGGAGCACTGAACGAGTATTGTTAGCCACGGTGTCGTCCTCCGAGGACTGCTTCACTTTTTCACTGTTCTAGTATTAGAATATTTATGTGCTCGTCCTCCACAGGCATCGGAGTAACAATTTGTGCCTTTGATGTTCTGCAGACTTGTGCATATCATAAGGAACAATGCGAGAAATCTGTACTGTATAATTTATACGCAATAGGTTTTAGGAACACCATTAACCCCTTAACACTACACGACGCTGTATCCATCATGAGCACTGGTAAACTAGCTCTCCGCAATGAATATATTCATCACATACACAGGTGGGTTCCTGCAAAAACTGGGGGAATCTGTGAGAACACGATCCCTCTATTTAACCCCTTAGATGCCACTGTCAAGAGTGACTGCGGCGTCTAGGTGTTTAGACACGGGGAGAAGCTTGACGGGTTGGAAAAACACAAGTACATAAGTTTATTTCTATGTACAGTATATAGAATGAGTTATATCTTATGTTGCTCAGATTTATCATCAGCACACTAGATTTCCATTGCCAATTTTTGGAGCATTATATTGAGGTTTACGACACTTATTTGCTTTGTGATCACCCTATATTCACCTGCTCAGCCTGCAATCCTATAAAAATCATGGTGCATATTATGCTTAAACCAAGGGAAAATACCTGCATCTGCTGGGAATATTACAAGCCCTTTTACACATAACATTAACTTCAATTTTTTCTTTATTCTTTTTTTTTTGTCCCTCTTTCCATGTTGCTCTTTCTACCTTTCTAATCATTATCCTGAGGATCAGTATGTCTCGTGCCTGAGGATAAGCCTGGCTGTCAGACACATCACCCGTGAACAGAGCGCCGCCGCACTTCTCTTTTCATCACTACTGTCTTTGACGATTAATATTTAATTTGTGAGATGCCATGCAGAAATGACACTTAAAAGATACACGGGCAATGTAATTTATTCAGTAATTCTCAAGTGGACCTTTCCCGGATTAGAAAAGCTTGAGAATGTAGAATACGGCACTCGTAAAGAAAGTCCTTCTGCTGCACGCCAAGATCACTCATCGAGATATCATGTCTGATATGTGACAGCGCGGCAGATGCTGAGCTAGATGTGTGCAGCGCGGTCCGGAGGAGCGCGCCTGGAAATATCCGGCCCCCATCTCTACATTTTATGGGACAAGTTAGCAAAAGTTTTACCAGGAAAGTATTCTAATTCTTGCCTTAAAATAGGTCATAAATAGGTCATCGATAGATGATCAGTAGAGTCCATTCCAATCAGTGGATAGAAGGTTGGTGGCTTTCCCTAGTAGAGTACCAATCACACTCATATGGGAGTGTTCAGAGCACCGCTGCTCTTCAATTTACTCATCTTGGGACGCCCGTCATATCAATAACTTATGCTGAGGATAGGCCATCGGTGTAAAATCCCAGATCGTGAAAAGTTCTGCAAGCTTCTGTTTTACTGCTTCTCCGCCCACAGGAATGGCCTCTTAATTTTGGAACGAAATTGTGCAGCCAATCGCCACCATGGGTGCAGATTATGTCCAGCCGCACCGTCTGATCTCCCCTGATATCAACACTGTCTTACAGTAAAGCAGTGTTTGTTGCCCATAGCAATCAATCGGAGCAGTGACGCAGTGTTGGGGCTGCCACAGGTGCCGTTGTTCTAGGTGCAAAATTCTTAGATTTGCTACATTTTTTTAAATAAAAGTAGAACTTTTTTTATTTCTTTTATCATTTTGCAGTTCTAAGTGGCAGTGCTAAAGTGGAAGATTTGGGGCAGTGCATGTGCCTTGGACTTCTACCCCGGTGCCCCGGATCTCCTGGCGAGAGCCACAGTTTGATTCTGCAGTCCAGCACGGAGTCTATGGCTCTGCCCCATCACGCTCCATCCTGAAGACGGCAGAGAGCTATAGGCTTATATCTTCAAAAACATGAGCGTCTTGATCTGACCTTCTCTGAGGAACCGGAAGTGATGACCTCCCGACCATCAGTCATCTGAACCTGCAGCCAAATAGTGGCCTCACTGGTCAAATGACTGATGGTTGTGAAGTCCTGCGGAAGGCTAATTACGAGATCAATGCAGTTTTTGTTTTTTTTTCAATTGCCTATGTTATCTGCTGTCCTACTGCTGATTTATTACTCAAGGTAAAATCACGGGGCATTTAAAGGGAATCTGTCACCTCAAATTGGTGGGATATTTAAATTACTTTTTACCTGTTCGATGGGCAGCATTTCATCTTCATTTCTCCACCCCGTCCGTCCCTGTTGTCCGCAATATGTTAGTGAATTAGAGTACGTGTGCTCCATAGTTGGCGCGTGTGCAATGCAATCTTCGGTCGCGCACGTGCAGTATGATCTGCCCAACTGCGGGCAAAGCCGAAAAGCATTACTGCGCATGCGCCAGCGCACTATGTCCTGGAAGTATTTCGCTGTGTTCTGGAACATAGTGCGCGGGCGCATGCGCAGCAATGCTTTTCGGCTTTGCCCACAGTTGGGCAGAGCATACTGCACGTGCGCGACCGAAGATTGCATTGCACACGCGCCAACTATGGAGCATACGTACTCTAATTCACTAACATTTTGCGGACAACAGGGACGGACAGGGTGGAGAAATGAAGGTGAAATGCCGCCCATCGGACCGGTAAAAAGTAATTTAAATATCCTGCCAATTAGAGGTGACAGGTTCCCTGTAACCATTTAGTTACTCAATTGTAACTAAAGTTCTGGGGTTGATGATACCTCCATTAATATAACAGTCACTTCTTAAAATATTTATACGTATATTTATTTCCATTATTTTTGGTCTTTTTGCTTTATGAGAATCACATTTTGTTTTGTTCTGCCCATTAAATATCATCAAATGTTGTTTTTTCTACATTACAAAGTCATAGATGCATGTTTAACTTATTGATCTTTTGTCCAAACTCATGATTATCTGTTATACCTTGTGTAACTTATTGAAATGTCACATCCCTTTTGGGATAGATTTGTTTTTCCTTTGCATCATGCTGATTCCCATTTCCTTGCATTTTTAACTGTTTCTGATAAGTGGGACCAGCGCCTGAAGTTTTGACTTCAGCTTGATTAATTATAGCCACTAATTGGCACATGCCTAGTATAAATGATGGCTCACAATGATCCACCTCAGTTCTCCTATGAATAAGGGTGTTGTATACACCTGAAACGTGTCCGATTTCCTGAGGTTTCATTTTACCATGTTTTAATCTGTTTTTCAATAAAGAAAGATTTTCCTTATATCCTGGATGGATGTGCCGACGCACTTTCTTTTCCTCCATTTTTTTTTTGTTTGTTTCCACCTGGGCTGTGGACTTGTCATAATTGTCTATCTTGTGAATTGAGACTGTGGGGGAGTTAGAGGATCTTTTTAAGAAGGTATATAAAGTGGAATTTAATTTTATTCAAGATACTTAAAGAAAATTGATCATAAAAGTTTTGCTTCCCAATTTGAGCACTGTAAAACAAGGGCCGATATCCTGATTTCATCCCTGGGTCACTTGCTGTGTTCATTAATGTAGTTTTGATGAAATCACTGTTATATCTGCTGCGGCTCTGCTAGTCTTCTCAGTAATGAGCTCTGTCGCACCTATTCTGCACTATTGACTACCGTTTTCTGTCTGCACTGTACATAGACAGGAATCTGACAATGAATATCAAGAAATATCTGCAGCTTATTACTGAGAAGACTAGCATAGATGCAGCACATAAAACAGTGTTTTATGAAATCTATAGCAAGAAGCCCCATAAAGTGACCCAACATTACAATCAAGTTTTTTTCTATTCTCACATGGGGCATCAAACACCTGGTGACAGTCTCTTTAAGTTTCTGACCCCATTGAAGATGTCTTGTCAAGTCTGTACCCTATTTTCCCACAGGTAAATCTAGGCGGCAATCAATTCCTTTTCTCACTTGTTGCTGCTCCAGAAATGATGCCATGCTTTTCCTTGAGACATGATGTGGACGCTCTTCTGTGGCAGCCAGTTTTGAACCAAGGTGACAATTTTTGGGAACATGCAGCGACATTCAATGCTCTCGGTAAGCTGTCAATGATGAGTACTTGGGGGGGATATTTAAGGACCATGTCAGCTTTTGAATTAAAATGCAAATAAGGCTGAATAACCATTCAGAGATCTGAAGCCTCTGTCACTCCAGCTCTGTTCGCCGACCAGCGCCACCTCCACTGCGTGACTGACAGCTCCTTTGCCTGAAGTCACACAGCTTAGAGGATGTCAGTCAAGCAGAAGGAGGCGGCGCTGGGTGGGGAATAGAGCTGGAGTGACAGAAGTTTACGATCTACCATTATCATTTGCATATCAATTTAGATGCTAATTTTTCCATGCAAAGGTTATGCTTGACTTGTCTTTGAAAGCGCTACACACGCATATAAAGTATAATTAGTGACTCATCCCTGGAATCAGGGTCTCGTGCCCTATGTCAGGCAGCTCTCAGATTAAATGGCCAAAACTTGCTGGCAGATTTCCTTTAACAGTTTAAGTAAAGTGGATGTGACTTCCTGAAAATCAGTTACCATTGCATTTAAAGA